>NW_010523868.1:1598-7841 GCF_000687285.1 Phaethon lepturus | reverse complement strand
GCCTGCCTGTTCCAATGCTTGACCACTCTCTCCGTAAAGAAATTTTCCTAATACCCAATCTAAACCTCCCCTGGTGCAGCTTGAGGCCATTTCCTCTCCTCCTATTGCTAGTTACTTGGGGGAAGACACAAGCACCCACCTCACTACATCTTGGGGTACTGGTGGGTGAAAAGCTAGACATGAGCCGGCAATGCACCCTCACAGACATAAGGCTAACCGTATCCTGGGCTGCATCCAAAGAAGCATGGCCAGCAGGTCGAGGGAGGGGATTCTAGACCCTCCACTCCGCCCTGGTGAGACTCCACCTGCAGTGCTGCATCCAGCTCTGGAGCCCTCAGCACAGGGAAGACACAGACCTGTTGGAGCGGGACCAGAGGAGAGCCACAAAAATGTTCAGAGGGATGGAACAGCTCTGCTTCGAGGACAGGCTGAGAGAGCTGGGGTTGTTCAGCCTGGAGAAATGAAGGCTCTGGGGAAACCTTGTTGCAGCCTTCCAGGACTTAAAGGGGGCAAGAAAGATGGGGACAGATGTTTTAGCAGGGTCTGTAGTGATAGTACGAGGGGAAATGGTTTTAAACTAAAAGAGGGTAGGTTTAGACTATATCTAAGGAAGAAATTTTTCACAATGAGGGCAGTGAAACCCGGGCACATGTTTCCCAGATATGTGGTAGATGCTCCATCCCTGGAAACTTTCAAGGTCAGGTTGGATGGGGCTCTGAGTAACCTGATCTAGTTGAAGATATCGCTGCCCATTGCAGGAGGGGTTGGACTAGATGGCTTTAAAACCTCCCTTCCAACCCAAACCATTCTATGTTTCTAATACAAGGATGTTTTAGTTACTGCTGAGCAGTGTTTACACGGAGTCAAGGCTTTTTCTGTTTCTCATCCCACCAGTGATCAGGCTGGGGGTCAGCAAGAGGTTGGGAGGTGACACAAGTGGGACAGCTGACCCCAACTGACCAAAGGGGTATCCCAGACTGACACGCTTTGCCAAAAGTAACCGCTCTCATGCTTTCCCTGATACCCATTGGAGGAATCCTAGGAAGGATTTCATTATGCTGTAGATATCCTGACCAGGAGTGCAGCAAAGAACTTTCTCTAGAGCATAGTGGAGGCAATAGCTACAGACTACCTGTTGGAGGTTTTCCTTATTCAGATTTGTACTGGTTTTGGCCAGGATAGAGTTAAATTTTGTTATAGTACCTTGTAGGGGGCTATATTTTGGATCTGTGATGAAAATGGTGTTGATAATACAAGGACGTTTTGGTTACTGCTGAGCAGGACTTACACAGAGTCAAGGCCTTTTCTGCTTCTCAGACTTCTCCATAAGCAAGTAGGCTGGGGGTGTACAAGAAGTTGGTGGAGGGGACAGCTGACCCCAGCTGACCAAATTGATATTCAATACCCTATGATGTCATGTGCGGCATATAAAGCTGGAGGAAGAAGAAGGAAGGGTGGACGTTTGGACATATGCTGTTTGTCTTCCCAAGTAACCGTTAGGCGTGATGGAGCCCTGCTTCCCTGGAGATGGCTGAACACCTGCCTGCCCATGGGAAGCAGTGAATGGATTCCTTGTTCTGCTTTGCTTGTGCATGTGGCTTTTGCTTTGCCTATTAAACTGTCTTTATCTCAACCCATATGTTTTCTCGCTTTTATTCTTCTGATGCTCTCCCCTGTCGCACTGGAGGGGGAGTGAGCGAGCAGCTGTGTGGTGCTTAGTTGCGGGCTGGGGTTAAACCACGACCCGCATGAAAGTTCTGCTGCATCCCAGCCTCTTTCTCTGTGTTGTCCTTCCCTCTGTGGACACTCTGCCAAGCGCTCTGTGAGCAAGGTGTTAGTCTAGGGTGATGAGAGTGGAGGCAAAAGGAGATTCTTCCCAGTTCGCCGAGGAAGGGGAGTGTGGGATGCAGTGCTGGGACCAGAGGAAGTCTGCTCCAGAGCCAGTGGCCTGCCTTGCTTTGTCTCTCCCGAGAAGTGCTCTCCTGAGCATGTCCTGTGGCTGGGGAGCCTGGTCAGTAGTGTCCTGGAGTGAGCAGCCTGGGCACTGCAGCAGGCCAGTGGGAGGCTCGCAGCCCCCCCTTGGGGACAGATGTTCCTCCTGGTCCACACAGAGCTCTGCTGGGAGGCAGCTCAGCAGAAGATGACCTTGAAGGCTAGCACAATTTGCTGTACTTTTCTTTCCTTAAAATGGCATTTATTAGCATCAAGTCTAGAAACAAAGAGGAGAGAGTATAGATAACCTTTCATCCCTTCAGATGCTCAACATCAGCTGCCCTCACAGAATGAATGAATGGCTGAGGTTGGAAGGGATATCTGAGAGCATCTGGCCCAACCTGCCCTGCTCATGCAGGGCCACCTAGAGCCAGTTGCCCAGGAACGTGTCTAGATCATTTCTGAGTATCTCTAAGGAAGGAGACTCGGCAACCTCCCTGGCCAACACGTGCCAGTGCTCAGTCGCTCCCACAGCACAATACAGTGTATTATTGCCCCTTGCCAGGGCACAGGACACTGTGCAGACCCCATTCACCGAAGGGGTACCCCGAGTTGGTAAGCTGCACTTTTAAAACATTCTCTTCAAACAGAAACAGATCTAGTCATCATTTCAGTTGTGTAACACCCTGCCACTGTTGCCAGTGAACAAATGCCAGCAGCTTTCACATCCATTTTTCTTAGGGTGAAAAATCATAGGTTCAGCAGGTCAGTTTTTTTTTGGGGTAAAAAAACCAGCCACAACTCTGTCAGTAGATGCTTTAAATCACCATAAAATAAAAAAATCTCTGGCAGAAAAGGCCTAATTTTGAAGTGTAAAGCCTTCATGGATCCTGTGCCCTTTTCCTACCTTTCCAGGATCATTTCTGTTGAAAGGCAAACCAGGAGTCATGCCAGGAATCAGTAGCAGTGCTATGGCAAAAGGGCTTGCCAGTCTGTCAGAAGAAATGCCACCCCTCCTTCTTCTCAAGCACAATTGTAGATGATATCACCATTAACAAGGAACTTCTGCCTATTACAAGCTTTACTGTTGTAGGATTAGGCAGTCAACTGCGCTGCGTTATTAATAGAATGGTTAGGGAAAAAAGATTTCAGACATGGAAGTGAAATGCCTTTATAGAAGTTTGGTCTTCAGTCATTCTGAGATACGCTTCATTAGCCATAATTCCTTGGTGCAGGACAGTGGTATGAGGTTATCTGTTCTTTCACTTATACACGTCTGTCAAGACATCTGGATTTTCTAGCAGGAAATAGGATATGAACCTGTAGTAGCTGCCAAGAGACATTGCCAAGCAATCAGAAAGGATGAGCTTTACAGATAATGTCCATCAAGAAGAGATCTCACTTTAGAAGAGGAGAAGAAAGGGCTTCAGACTCAACTGGTTCCCAAGGAGAAAGAGGCAAGAGAAGGGAATGAGGGAGCAGGGACTCGGGCTGGCTCTTATACCTGCCCTTCATTGCCGCAGGACCAGAGGCACCCTTTGCAGAAGTAACAATTTTCTGACAAGCTCATCTTGAATGCAAACCATTGCAGCTAATGACACGGGCTGTGCTTTTGTTTCCAACACTGCTGCCTTCTCATTGCCGGCTTTGTGCCATGCCCATTCCCCAATGAAGGCTTCTTCTGAGCATGGGGATGAAAGGCGCCAGGATGTCTGGGGCAGGAATGCAGGATGTCGGGGGCGGGAATGCAGCAGTGCAGGCAGAAGACTCAGCTCAAGTGCTGGGTGGGTCCAGAGCAGACAGGTGACGTCAGCCTGTCACTCTGTTGGGGCTGTTTGAAGTGCTGTTTGTTGGAAGAAAGTCCAGCCATCCTCAGCTGGACAACAAGGGCTCCTGTGCATGAGGACGTACCCTATCCTTTTCTTTCCCTCCCTCCTCAGCTCACCCCGATGGTCACAAGTTGTTTTCCTCCCAGGTGTGTGCATTGTGCTCCTAGGTTATGCCTCACCCTGCCTAACACTGCCCAGTCTCCTGGGGCTCCTCAGCAAAGTTGATGCTTCGTTGTGTTCCTGTGTGTGTTCTTTACTTGTGTGCACCTGTAAGCAGCAATGTTTGTGTGGATGCACATGGGAGCCCTAGTTTGTGCATGACTTTATACTGGTGTGCATTAGCATGTGTGTTTGTGTGTCCTTGTGTGTCCCACATCACGAGGGAATGTGCTGCTCATGGCAGGGACACTTTCCACTGCTGTCTCCTTGAGCACCACAGGGCAGCAGGTCTCAGGGTCAGAAGGTGCCCGAGTGCAGCTGAGTGGTGATGGTACCAGCCTGCTCGAGATCTGTCCAGGGAAGAGGCACTGAAATGCAACCCCTGCCTCCTGAGCCCTCCTTTTCCTGCCCCTCCAAACCTCACACTCCGCTGATGCCAATTTCAGAGCCCAACAAGAACAGCTTTGCTCCAGCTTGGATCCTGTGTTTAATTCGGTGTAACAAGATTGGGAGTGCCTCAGCGGGGCTGGCAGTCCCCCCTCCCTGCCTTTCCAGGCCCGGACACAGCTGCTTTGCCCAGCGCTAGGGAGTTCAAAAGGATGGGGATTGCTTTTTGGGCAAGGAGAAAGGCTGAGGAACCCCGAGGACCATGTGCTGGCCATCCCTGAGTGCATCTGCTTCCAATAGTATGCCAGTGGTGTCTTGGTTGGGTCACATTTCCCCTGTCTCATGTCCAACCTAATGCCAAATGTACTTGTGCAGCCCATCGGCCTGGTGCCATGTCAGGCAGGGGCTGTGACCTTGGATCCAACAGGTGATGAATGAATGGAACGTGAAGCCTGACATTGCTGTACTGTGAGTAGAACGACAGACTCTCTGGCTTGCACAGGAAAGACAAAGAGCTGGTGAGTGATGTGGACTTCAGCCCACAAGCACCTTCATGCCTTGCATTGCAATCTCTCTCTGAGTGCCCAGCAAGTGTCCCTGGGAGGGAAGGGATATTACATTTGAGGCCACATCCCCCAAAGCCTGCTGCTATCCCACAGGCATGTCCAGAACTCTTTCCAACAAGGGCTGTGCAGAGTTTGTAAGTTCCTGAGACCAACTCCTCTCCCGAATGTCTGCCTGCTTGGGCTCAGGTCCAACTTGGAGACAGTACTGTTGAGTGCTTCTCTCCTTCCCTATAGTGACCTTTGTCAAGATCAGTGCCCGGGAGCTCTGCTGGGAGAGCTCAGCCAGGGCTGGTTCCCCTCTCTGTATTGCTGGTTTTGATCCGAAGCTCTAGTGTAGCTGAGGGCCAAGGGCATTGCTTTCTCAGGAGGTAACAGCAACTGTGGCGAAGGGCAGGGAAGGGAAGGGAAGGGAAGGGAAGGGAAGGTGTATACCTGGAGCTTAGCAAGATATTTGACAGCCTCTCCTCTACTTCCTCTGTGACCAAATTGGAGATGAATGGGTTCATTAAGAGGCTGATAAGGTGGGCTGAACTACCAGGCTCAGAGGGTGGTGACCATGAAGAAAGGAGCTGACTGGAACCTCATGAAGGTCAAAAAGAGGAAGGGGAAGGTTTGCTTCTAGAGAGGGAGCCAGCCCATGCAGTCCCGCAGGCTGGGGACTGTCTGCCTAGGAAGCAGATGCACAGAAGAGGATGTGTGGATTTAGGAGACACACAGCTGAACATGAGACATCGGTATGCCCTTGCAGCAAAGAAGACCTACCGCATCCCGAGCTGTGACAGCCAAAGTGATAGCAGGTCCAGGAAAGTGACCCTGCCCCTCTGGCCCTTGTGAGACCACGTCTGCAGTACTGCGTACAGGTTGGGGGTCCCTGATCCAAGAATTACATCGCCATACTGAAGCAAGTCCAACAAAGGCCACCGATGTGGATAGAGGGCTGACAAACATGACGTGCGAGGAGAGACTGAGACAAGTGAGCCTGCCCATCTTGGTGAAGAGTTGTCTCAGGGAAGACCTTCTTGCTTTCTACAACTACTTAATCAGAGGAGGCAGAGAACGTGTACCAAGACACTCAAGTGCTCAGCAATAGGAGTAGAGGCAATGGGCAAGCAACTGCAACATGGCGAAATCTCCTGAAGCAACAGGCTAAAAGGAAGAAGAACTGGAATGGGTTTCCCAGAGAGGTTGTGCAATCTCCATCCTGGAAGATGTTCAAGAATGGCCTGAATGTGATCCTGATGCATCAATTCCAAATTCCTCCCAGCCTTCTCCCCTTGCTCCACACACCCAGAGCACGATCATCCGCCATCCCTGTTCACAGGCACATCTTCCGACCCAAACAAGTCCATCTCTGTTCCTTGGCCGCTCTT
>NW_010523868.1:0-1578 GCF_000687285.1 Phaethon lepturus | reverse complement strand
TCTGCTCTGTGCATGGCTGGCAGCAGAGATCCTCCTGCCCATGGGCAGCCGGACAGCCCTTGGTCCTGCCGCAGGGACCTGTTGCTGCTGCTCAACAGGCAGGGGTGGGGATCTCTTTCACCACACTAACAGGGCCAGGCTCCATTAGAACAGAAAGGCTGAACTGATACAGTGCTAATACCAGTCGTTACTTTGAAACCACAATCAGAAGTTCTTTCTTTCCAATAACTTTATAAATAGTCTCAGATATACAATTACAAAGGGAATCCTCCAGTTCCACAGTCTGCTTCGGTGGTGCTCATGCTGGTGTTGGAAAGGTATCCTGTAGAACCAAGAGTTCTACCTTGGCACCAACAGGCAAAGGAGACACCGTCAAGTGCATCCCAGAGTGGCTGGTGTTCAGGACACAGAGCTTGTTGCCCAGGATTCCCTTTAACCTCAGATTGAGAGTCTTTCATGTTGAAGTGACGTCCAGGACATAGGAGATATTCTTGAGCTGGGCACTTGTTGAAAGACACACCTGAGTCTCCAGCTCCAGACCTCAAGAGTGAGCCACAAAAAGATCTGCTAAGTTGCCCGAGGGGGCTGAAGATCTGAGGTGAGTGAGAGCTGCAAGGAGTCCTCAGAGCATGGGGTCCTGGGCCCAGCCAGGTTCCTGTGAGGCCTGTGTGGCTGTAGGAGCTGCCACAGCTGTGAAAGGTTGTGTTCACAGGCTTCAGTAGCAGAGGGGAAAGATTCAGCCCTCTTCCCTGCCTCAGCTGGGGCTGTTGTGGCAGCTATAGCTGTATTAAAAGGGAACTGCTGTCAGGTTTGCAGTCACTGGAGGGCAGAGGGCAGCCCACCATCCTTCTGCCATGGCCTCGAGTGAACAACAGGACCCTGAAGGCCTTGTAGGAGCAGGGTTGTGAATGGGGGTTGCTATGCTAATAACCTGCTTCCTGCAGTCCCTGCCAGCTGTGTGAGCAGAGGGTCCTGGGTGAGAAGTGGCAGAGGAACCCTGCTCCAGGTGGCAGAGAGCAGAAGACACTAAAATCAAGTGTCCCTTTTGCTTGCCTGGGCATTAGGGTTCTGGGACCCAGGGTGGGACAAGCAGCTGGAGGTTGGGGGTAATGTGAGTAGGTGAAGGGACACAGAGGGACTGCCTGTACAACGGAGAGCTGTGTTGCCGTGACCTCTCCCTGCCAGAGTGCAGGAGAGTGTCTATCCCTGTGTGGCTGGCTTTTGCAGCACATGCTCTTTACAGAGATGGTTTTCTTCAGGTGCCTTCATTATGGCCAGAGGCAAAGGGACAGAGTGTGCATCACCTGGGTCCAGGTGCTTCAGTGTGTGCCTGGTCCTATCTCCATCCAGGGAGTCCCAGGGACAGGGTGAACGTGGGTGGCTGCAGGGGTGCTTTCTCCATCTCCTGCAGAGCTGCGTACATGCCTGTGCAGCTGGCTAGGTGGTTGATGTCAAGAGAAGTTCAGGAGGGATGCCTGTCCTCCTGATAGACATGTAAAGCTGTTACCTCTCTAGAGGGCCTTCTTGTGGTAGAGCTTGAGGTACAGACCCAAAGAGGCCTGCCTGGAGCAGCAGGAA
>NW_010523867.1:13050-62316 GCF_000687285.1 Phaethon lepturus | reverse complement strand
CTGCCGGGGGGCGGGGGTGAGCTCAGGGAGCCGCCCGGTCGGAGCAGCCCTTACGCCGCGGGGCTGCCCGCCGCGCGCCGCCTCAGTAAAGCGCCGTGTCTTACAAGTGCTGTGTTTGCGGGAGCGGTGGGGATGCAGGCAGCGAGGGGGGTCAGGAGAGAGCGACGCAAAATAGGACTGAAGTCATGGGGTTAACGTCAGGCCAGTGCTGGTGGAGGTTGTGGAAAGGGGCGTGAAGATGACGCAGTGGGTGTCCCGCTTGTGGTCAGTAGCCAGCCGCATGTGGCATTGGTGTGCTGAGGCTGACGGGGAAGCGGAGGCCGTCACGGTGTTTTCTTTTGCTAGGGTAGTATTGTCTATCTCTTAGTTGGGAACTGTGAGAATTAATCTTAATTCCTTGGTGTCGTCTTAACTTTTCATTTTCTAAACGCTTTTTTTAATTTCAAGGTACAATTTTTCCCCTCCAAAAGCTTGGCTACGTTACCTACTTCAGCGATCAGATCTTGAGGATGAAGAGTACTTTCAGCAACTAAGTACAATATCAAGCACAAAAGGGTCTTGATCTTTGCTGAGTTTTAGGCGTTGCCAGGAAACAAATTCTGTATCGGATTACCCCAAACACGTGACCATTACTCTCTTTTCCGAAATTACTGTCTGAAAATGCCCCTGCTCGCTGTGTCCCAGGTATGACAGAATCATTAAGGTTGGAAAAGACCTTTTAAGATCAAGGCCAACCATCAACCCAACACCATTGTTCCCACTAAACCGTGCCCTGAATTGCCACATCCACACATTTTTTGAATACTTCCAGTGATGGTGACTCCACCACCTCCCAGGGCGGCCTGTTCCAATGAGTTTTATCTCATGCTCCCTCTGAGAGTTCCTGGATCCAAACCGCTCACTTCCTTCCCCTGTACTGCAGTTAGTGACAGAGGAGTGGTGATGGGGCTCATCCTGCCTGTGCCTGTCTCCTGCCAGGTCTGGGACTGGCTCAGGAAGCTTGTAACTGCCTTGTTAGTGCTCTTGAATCCAGAGCTGTGTTTGGGTTTGGCACTCCGAGGTGGTCTGTTCACATAAAGGGTGTTGTTGATTTTCTTCTTGGTGTCACCTCATGTCATAAAAAACAGTTAAGTGCTATTACAAACATACTTTTTTTTTTCTCTTTTACTGTAATTCTTCATTTTGAGGTATTTCTATTTAATATTTTGAAAGGACAGTAAGTGTACTAAGTCCTATCCTAGAATATCTCTGATGATCCTGGAGAGCAAGTGTAAGTCATTAAGCTGTACAACACTTCAAAGAAGGGTTTGGGAAGCATTGTGGGGACATGTGAGTGGTCCCGTACCTTTTTTGCAGGACAGGGGTTCATTTAAACAAAGCAACGTGATCCCAAAACGTCTTGGAGGGGTTAACATTCTCTTCCCTTGCTACTGTTAGGACATGATTTGGAGGTGTGTAAATGCCATTCAGAAACGGTACTTGAAAGAAAATTGTGCTACTTCTGAGGTAACATACGCCCTTTACTATTTCTCGTTCCTTATGCAGTATACGATTTTTGCCCCTTTTTATTTCTTTGTTTCTTTTTTCTTAGCTTTTTTTTGTCTTTTCATAGTCCTGCTGGATTAGTTGCAAAGTAGGAAAAAACAGCTTGTCATAGGAAATTGGTGAGAAATTGGTGATAGATTTTACATTGAGTTTGAAAAATGCAAAGCATGTTTTACAATACACTTGTTATGTTCATAACCACATTTCTGTGGGCAGCCTCCAGCTGCCACAGCTTCAGTGTTTTCCACTGCTCATCAGCATGTTCAGTCTGGAGCTCAGACTGCTGGGGAAATCAAATAGTTCCCCAGAAACTCATTCTTATCATCAGTGATTAGGAGGGTGAAGGAACATGGCAGCTGTAATTATCACCAAATACATATTTCTTCCATTCTCAATCACAAATGGGCTGAGATGGAAACAATTGTGTCCAATTTTTATCTTGCTCAAATCAGTTTTATTCAGCCGTGTGAATGGTACGGGAAGCTTGCGTGTTGTTGCACCTTTACATCTGCACAGTTAGCTTAAAAAAAACCCTCACCTTCTCCCCTGCCACATACCTTAAATGCTTTTCCATTAAAGGAAGAAATTTCAGTACTGTTTGGGTATCGTTGAAGTACTTTTGATTATTTGTGAAGAACATACAGAAGTTGCTTTCCTGAAGATAGAATGGATTATTTTCCAGAAGTTCCTGCTATATTTTTGAGTAGTAAAAAGTTAACAAACAGCTCTGTTTCTAGTAATTTTTTTCTGACCATGCACACTGCTTGTCCCTGTGTGGATGATAGGCAAATCAAAGTCTTTAAAAATACTACATTAATATTTAAAAAAATGGTGGATTTAATAATTCTTCTGTTAAGAATACTCTACATCTGGTCTGATCAACAGCAATAGATTTGGCTTGACCTGCCCGGGGTAGTCCTAAAATGGTTCATGGTATTGCTCTGTGCAGCGTCTCAAAGGGAAATAAAATGGGTTTTCTGTTTTCATTTAAAAGTACATCTTCTAAGATGGTATGCCATGTAAGTAGCATGCAAGGCAGAAGTAAGTTCATTTGTATGTTTAGCTGCTTTAATTAGATAATATGTGTGATTTCACCGTTTTGACTGCACTGAAGAATAATCTGAAACAAACTAATGCTGCTGTCAGCTCCTTCCCTCATGCAACAGGCAGCAAATGACATTCTCCAGGCACATTAAAACCAAATCCACCTCAAGGGCTATTCTCAGGGTGGCATTTCAGTTCATAAAATGAATCTTGGCAGATGCAGGCCACTCACACTGAGTAAGGGCAGCGCTTTTAAGAGACAAGAAGGCACAGTGCCATAGTAGTCTTCCCTCCCTTTGCAAAAGGGAAGCTGTTGGCTGCCCCCGCAGAGCTACAGCCTTGATGTACGGATAGCCTTCTGCTCAGGCAGTGGCACTGTGAAACAGGATTGTCTCGGACTCTTGTTGGGAGCACCAGCCCAGCTCTCTAACAGAGTCCTTCCTCTGGGCAAGGCTCCAGGTCTTTCTAGTAACCGCTCAGTTTGCGGTGATATTCTTACCCAAAACTTGTTTGGGCTAATTGCAAGGATAAGAGGGCAATAGAGACATCACATAGCAGAGTCCTGGACTAAAGGAAAGATCCATTCTTTCACCAACAACTAGGGTGAATAAGTAAATATCTGTAGCTTGGGTTTTTTCCTAATTTTATTTTACTTTATAGCATCAGTCTCATGCTTGACTTGTCACGGCTTCCGGTGGTAAGATTTAGTTCAATACTAGGTGGATATGTTAGTAGGTGCATACCTGCTACAGCCCAGCCTTTTAAACGCTTCAGTCTCCTAAATTTTTCCCAAAATGCAGGATAGACCTAACCCAGAGATAGATTGCGAAGACATTTGAGCTCAATCATAATCTAGAAATCTAACCACAGTTTCTCAGTTGGTCATCTAGTCCGTTCATGTAAGGCTGTCAAGCTTTAGTGTTTCATACTGGCTGTATAAGGAGCTATTGTTTTGAAATTCAGCTGTTGCTAATGGTGTTGCTACTAAATTATTTTATGATTGTGCATTAAAAAAACCTGTCTCTTTGGAGTGGCAGTTTAGGGACTGGCCTTACTAAGATTTATTTAAGGGTTTTGCTATTTCATATAAGTAATTTACTGAATCTTTTAAACTGTTGTCTGAAATGTACTGAAATATGGTAGTTCTAATTAAACGGGATGCATCCTTCCAGTTCCAGTCGTATTGATCTATAATTTATTTCTTTCCCAGCAAGTATGTGACATCTAAGCCTGGGTAGATAATGATTTACCCAGCTCAGCCCACCGTACTGTTGGAAACTGTAGTTCGTAGTGATGTAGTAATTATAGGACACCATAATAATATTCTAGAGGAAAGGTAATTTGTAGAAACTGCTAGGGGTATGAGTCAAGGTGTGGGTAGAAATAAACAATATTCAAGCAGGAGAAGAGAAAACTAGGAAGACCCATATGGCTGGCACATTAACAGCACAAGTTTTACAAACATTATTTCATTTAAGAGGAAAAGAGCTGCAGAAACATGATCTTATTTTCTGTTCTTTGACAAATTACAAAATTATCATGGTCATGGTAAAGATCTGATCAGAACTAAACAAGTTCTGACAGAGCAGGAGGAGGTTCTACTAAGGCTGTCGGCTATTAGTATGCTGTAGATATTTGGTGTTTCACCATGAGATGGAGGATCTGAGCTAGTATTTGTAGAGGGATTTGTTAATAGTTGTAGGTTTTGGGGATTTTTTTGTTGTTGTCCTGTGGGGTTTTTTTAAGGATTCGGAGTTTTGACAGTGATGCAAGTTTTGAATTTGCTAACCCAGTGCAGCTGTTGGGATGGGGCAGATGTGGCCTCATCCCAAACGATACATTTTTGACTAGATGCTATTCCAAGAGACGCTTGGCAAAATGTGCTTGCTACTTTTAGAGACTTTTGACAAAATGAGGTAGTGTGATTTTTTTTTTTGGAAAACATGGTTGTAAATTTTTTAAGACATAAGACTCATTTCAAATTACAATGTGGTCAAAATATGATTAAAACATGACAATATTTCAGGAAAAAAAGGCACAATGTTCTGTTATCAGAGTCCAAAAAAGAGTAACTTTAATTTTAAAATGACTAAGCATATTCCAGTGTGTAGGTGTTTCTTTGAGGAGTGCTGTTAGGCTTATGTTCCCAAGCATCAATACTGAGCAAGTGCTTTCCAGCCAAATCTGAAAGTTAAATGCCAATATAGTATTGTGTAAACCATCTAAACAGACCTCTGCGATTGCTTTTGTGCATTCACAAGAGTATTAGCCTCATGAAAATTTATACTGCTTAATGTTCCTGTCATTTTAAAGTAAGTTAAAAGATAATTTGCTTTAATACAAATGTTATGCCAGGGCTGCAGTATTACAAAATAGTTGCAGCATATTGTTATAATGCTTTTGGGCATGTGCAGTGGTGCTTCAGGGCCTTTCCTTACATAGTATTTTATTCTTGTGTTTGTTTTCTTCAGATATTAGCTGCAGAACTTGGCTGTCTTTTTGCTAAAATGTTGATCGCCCCAGGCAATTTGATCTTACCAGAAAATTATCTTTATTCGAGTTCTTTGCTATCTTGCATTATTTTTGTGCTCTGAAAAGTCAGTGCTATTAAGCTTGAGACTTTAGGGTTTGCATTTGCTTTTTGTTTTGCATTGATGATAATTTCATTTCTCCCTGAATAAGATTATTCAGAAGGAAAAAAAAAAAACAAAACACAACCCAAAACAGAACCAAAACACAACCAAACCACCAAACTTCACTTGTGGAGTATTGCTAATAAAGCAGATAGCCTGCTTCACCACACTGGAAGATGAGGTTTTTCACGCGGTGCGGTAGAGGATGACGGAACAAGTGCCACATGGCCCAGGTGATTCCCTCCCCAGCCTCTATTCATATTGCATGATCTCAGGTCTGTAAGATGGGAGAGCGCGGGTGATGTAGCACAGTCCAGCTGTATGCAGGAACAGGTTGCTCAGAGAGATTGGGGAGTCTCCATCTGTGGAGATATTCAAAACCCAGCTGGACGCAGTCCTGCACAGCCTGCTCTTGCTGACCCTGCTTGAGACAGGGAGTTTGGACTAGATGATCTCAAAAGGTCCCTTCCAACCAAAGCGAGCTGGGAGTAGGGCGTATCCTCTGAATTGCTGGAACTCCCGGGACAGTTTCTCCACAGCTGAGATGACGGCCCATAGGGTAGAAGACAGACTGTCCTTGTATTGTCAGAGTTGGCCAGCCAATTCATCCACTGTTTGTCCGTCTCTGTCTTTCCAGGTCATTACTGCCAGTGAGTTGGCATATGGTGATGGTGCACTCTGTACAGATTTCTGCCACATCAGTCATGTGCACTTGACTTCATCTGGATCTTTGGATAACTGCTCGTTGTCTAGGTCATCATAAATCATCTCCAGCATGGCTGATTCCCTCAGGTACTGGATACCTCTCTCCATGGTGGTCCACTTGCCTGAGTGACATGCAACATCTTCCTTGAAGTGATACCTTTCCTTCATGGCTGACAGGAGTCGCTTCCAGTGGCTGAGCGCTTGTGTCTTTTTTTCCAATGGCCTTGTCAATATCCCCTTCCCTAGAAAGGGATCCCAGCTGCTCGGCTTACCTACTCTCTAATTCCAGCCTACTGGCCCCATTATTCCAGCATCGGAGCAGCCACGTGACAATGTGCTCACCTGGACAATGGGTGAAATAATCTTGCATATCTCGCAGCTCGCTCAGGGATAGGGATCAGGTGGTTATTGCCTTGTTAATGAGTTCTGCCTCTTCCTCCTCCTCTTCTTGTGACAGCCCTGCTTTGGAGTAGCCTGCCTTGTTCACTTGCTCCTTCCCCTTCTTAGTAGGAGTTACTAAACGAGCTGACTTTCACATCCAATATTTCTTCTTGTGTATAGGGGGGACTGATACCGGCACGAGTTGGTTCTCCGGTTCAGCCACAGTGCCTTTTGTTTTGTCATCAGATCTAGAGACCACCTCTTCCCCTTGAGGGTACTGAAGAGTGTTGAACAGGGCTCAGTGGGCATGGGCCAGGCCCCAGCACATTGTAGTGATTTGTGTCCCTCTGGAATTGTCAGGGTGACAGCATACTTCTTCCAAATATTTTACTATTTTTTCAGGATTCTGCACTTGTTCAGAGGTGAAGTTCCAAAACAATGGAGCTGCCCACTGGCCTAGGTACTTGCCTGTACTATCCCATACACACTGCCACTCATAACTATCCATCCTCAGGGCAGATCTTTTCAGGGTGGCGTTCTTAAATAGTTGTTTAACTTTAAACAAGACCTGAAACACATTCAGGAGATGTAGCAATAGGAATATGCTGGTTTGAAGATCCCAAGGATACTGAAAATTCTTAACAGCTGTTGCAACTAGCCTGGAGGAGAAGGGGAAGGTGAAGGAGTGGCGGAAAGTGCCCCCCCCCCACCTTGTCTCCCCCATAGATTGGCTCTCCAAGGAGAAAAGGTAAGGAGTGTAATTATTTAAATAGTTTCTGAGAGGTGATTGCTGAAGTACAGGGATGATGGCAGTGCTGAGTACCAATACCAAATTAGTCTTACAACCGGTAATTTTATCATATCGTAGACCAGTGCTACACAGTACAGCAAAATGATAACCTTAATCCAGGCCCCAGAGGTGATAAACAGCACAACAGGGAACATATACAGCAAGTAAGGTGTTATGTAACACAACTCTGAGAACAAGCACAACAACTCTGAGAGCAAATAAATCAGCATTATGACTAGAGACTATTAAACTAATATAATGGATGCTTGTAACAAATTTGTTTTAACACGCTCTGGAGAGATCTGTCATTGTCTCAGCCCTTTGAGCCTCACATTGGGTGCCAAAAAGGACTGTTGTGGTTTAACCTGGCAGACTACTAAATACCACACAGCCATTCATGCACTCATCCCTAGTGGGATGGGTGACAGAATTGAGAGGAAAAAAGGTAAAACTTGTGGGCTGACATAAAGATAATCTTATAAAACAGAAAAGGAAGGGAAAATAATAATAATGATGTAAGAATATACCAAACAAGTGATGCAGAATGTACTTGTTCACCACTTGCTGACTGATGCCCAGCCAGTCCCCAAGCAGCGGCCGCTGTCCTGTGTCCAACTCCCTCCACTTTTATTGTTCAGCGTGACGTCGTATTGTGTGGAATATCCCTTTGGCCAGTTTGGGTCAGCTCTCCTGGCTGCATCCCCTCCCAGCTTCTCGTGTACCCCCAGCCTCCTTCGCTGGCAGGGCCATATGATAAGCTGAAAAGACCTTGACTTGGTGTAAGCACTACTCAGCAACAACTAAAATATCAGTGTGTTATCAACATTATTTTCATCCTAAATCCAAAGCGCAGCACTATACCAGCTACTAGGAAGAAAATTAACTCTATCCCAGGTGAAACCAGGACACTCTGTGACTCTAACATTCAGACTTTCATGTTAGTGTGTTTACTAATGAGCAAGGGAAAGCTGCTTGCTTTAGAAGTGTTTAGACATTCTTGTGTAATACAAGTCAAAACATTGCTGCCCTGACCCTGTAGAGCAGGGCTGATGGCAGCACACGGCTCTGGTGCCTTCATGGTGCAATTGCTGAGCATGGATGTATGAAGTGGGAGTGCACTGAGCAAGGAGGAGTGTGGAAGTTTAAAATGTGTTTCCTGCTTTCTTTCCACTATATAGCCTTTCCTTTAAAAGCTGTTTCTGGCAAGAGTACTTCATGCTTTTTTATTTAACAGTGGTCTTTCTTTGTATAGCTGTGTTGTAATTTTCTTGTGTACATTTTCCAAAACAGAGGAAGTATCTTTAACGTAGGGGTGTGTGTTGTGGTCTACAGACTGCAGGCATTAGATGAGGCTCTCTAGTTCATTGACTGTTTAGATAAGAGCACCCTACTGCTAGAGCAGTTCCAAACGACTGCAGTTAGTTCCTTTGTGGAATTAAGGTTCATTACAGTGACTTTTGCTTTGTGCTCTGGTACTAGGGAAGCTGCTAAATAAATTTGAAGGTATATTTGTGTATGTAATACAGGTTGTTCAAGGCTAAAATTATGGAGACCTTTTGATGTTTAGACACTATTGTTCTTTGAAGTTGGCCTATCACTTTGAAAAGTCACAAGCTGTGATCAAAAGCAGCATATATGAAAAGTGAGGATCAAAAAGGTACAGTGAAAATTAGGAAAAAATCTATGAACGGTTGGTCAAACATTCCTCTTCCACTCCCCAAATTAGGTAGTATGATGATACCACACTGCTACTGACGAATATAAATCCATCTTTTTTTTCCAGTCAAGGAAGAAATAAGTTAAAGTATCATGAGCAAAGAAGAAATGTGACGGCAGCTTTTTAGTACTCTTTCTATCAATGCAGGAGTGCTAGGCAGGAGTTCACAGCTTTATCAGCCATCTTATTCTAAATCTTTTATATCCCTGCTTGATAAGGCCAAGACGTATTGCCTTGAGCAGAAGGGCATGGAATATCTGGCTCTGGCAGACATGCAGTCAACATTTTTAGTATAAAATGAGATAAATACAAAGAAAGCACATTTCTCCTCCCTGCCCAGAAATGAATAAAGAAATCAAAGCAGATGAGGCATCCACAAGGCAGGAAGAATGGGATTTTCTGAGTCTATTACAGAGAAGAAAGAAAGTAAAACCATTGAAGTGAATTAAATAAAAATAAAAAGGCAAAGCCTAAGATTACGTCAAAGATTTACATAATTGTCCAGATGGACAAGGAGATCATATATATGTGAAACTAAAATCTGATCACACAAATCAGAAATGGCAACAAAAGGTGTCCAACCAAGCAGCAGCCAAAGGCTAAATGATAATTGCCTGGGGCAACATCAAAGGCTGCTCAGCACGGCAGTAGCTGAAGGCTAAAGGAAGTTGCCTGGAGCATCATCAAGGACAGCTAGTACAAACATTGGTTTGAAGAAAAGTATTTGCTTCCATTCTCTTGCTTTCTCTCTTCACATTTCCTGACAAATCCCTGACATTTTTACCTCTTGAAGGCATGTGTTTGACTCACAGCTGGTCTCTAATACTACATAGTCTGCTTTTTATGATACCTGCAGATGGAAAAAAACTCCAAACTTTTTTCAACTTGGTGACCACCTTTGACTAAAAATTGAAAAGCTTTACAAAGGAGAATCAAAACTTCCTTTGCTTTGCTTAGGTATTTATTACAATTAATCCATCTGAAGAACTCCATCTTGTGTCTGACACTCAGCTGACAATGGTTGTGTGGGGTGGAGGGAGAAATTCTCCCCACAATGGTATGTATAGAGAGGTTTGGAGTGACTGTCTCTTCTCCAGTCTGCTGAATGGCACTGCCATGGTTTCTGTGGGTCAAAACCCAGGTTTTATTTCAAGCTTTAGCTGTACATGCTGGAACAACTCACTCTTTTGTCATTGCTAATAAATCTCTCAAATAGTTGCACAATTAAGCATAAACATTAAAAAAATAGAGCATTTATAACATTTCAGAGGGCCTTAAATTATTGATCAGTCAGAATGGAGATCTTTGTAGCACTAAGAAAGGCAGAAGTAGAGAAAAGGAATAGTACCACCAGAGCTAAGCATGCTGCTTGATGCAGGGCCAAAAAATCTCACCTGCTACTACATGTGTTTATATGCTACTGTGAAACCAACCTATCTTGGGTGAAGTGGCAGAATAAGGACAACATAAAAAGGGTGACAAAGGAAACAACTTTTTCTCAATTTCACAGCGTACAGTACAGATCTTAATCATCATTAGACTCTCCTGTAAGCTTTTCCCTGATGCAAGGTTGCTGGACCTTGGCTTCTAACCAGCTTAAAACCAGCATGAAGCAGATAATGGCAAAGTAAGAGCTTTTTGTAATACTGGGCGCTGTTGGCAATAAAGAGCCATACCATTAAGAGGTAATGCAATGAAAGTGTCCGCATGCTGTAACTTTTTCGCTTTCCTCCCCCTTATAATAGGTGTGCAGAGACTTTGCCTGTAGCCTTTTCTCATCGGAATGCTTAAGTTGAATTGTAGAACTTGATTCTAAAATAAATTGTAACTGGTTTGCAATATATGTGTCTCCCTTGGTTTCAGCTGGATTGCTGGAGATCTGTGTTACTCTAAGGAGCATCTAGTTTAAAAATATTGTGCTGAGAAAAAAAAAAAAAACAAACACACTGTCCCTGGTCTCAAACTGTGGTATTGATCTCTGTGTGCCTCAGGGAATCGGGAACAATATGTGTATAATGTATACTTGAATTGACCTAATTGCACACTGTAGTCTTAATCATCTAAATGTTCTTGTGACTATAACTAAGCACTTGCTTCAATAGTAGCTTGTGGAAACCTGCCTGTAGTGCAAAAGATTTTTTTTTTTTTTATTATCTGCTTGTTGTTTTTTATATGTGATGCCTTTATTTTCTGTCCTTTTATGTAGAAATAATAAATAAGAGCTTTTTCCTGTCTTTTTATGCATAGTTAGGAGAATAATCATGCTACTGAGGCTGTTCCTAGTGGTTCCCAGTGGAGTTCCTCCAAGTTTTCAGATTGGTTATATTTTATATTTTCATATTTTTAGTGACCCTTGGTGCAAGAAGTAGACATATAGCAATGAAATCTGCTGAGGCAAACTTATGAAACATTCTCTACTCAGCGACGAATCAGAGTATAATATGGAAAGAATTCAAAAACTTTAAAAGTTAAGATGAAATTTATTAGTAGGAAGTACAGGGTCATACAAGGTCATTTACAGAATCGTATCAAACATCTCTACTGAAAATTACAGATCTGTTATAGGAAGTGACAGGAGAAGGAAGAAGATCTAGATATGTGGTGGGTGATGAAAGTATAACTGTGCAGTGTGCCCATTAAATAGGTCAGTGGGATACTAGGATGCATGAGTTTTTCAGTAGATACAGGAAATACTAATTTTATTATACAAAGCCACTGCATGCCCATGCAATAGAAGGTACCTCCTATGTCACTGAATACACAGGTATTTTTCTTAATTTGCCAAACTCGGCTCTCAGAACTCTTCAGTGAGTGGGTCTCTGTAGGTAGTTTCAGGGGGTCAGATCATAATCTTGATTGTCACAAGTTCTTGTGGAATGCTTGTTCAGTTAAATAAGCAACTAGCCTGAAACGAACAGTGCAATCAAGAGCAAATACACTGATTTCAGTTATTGAAACACATATCCTTGTAAATTTAGCAAAGGATGTTAATATGACTAAAAATGTAGATTATGACTGAAAGCTCATTCGAAAGAAATGGAGAATTACAGAAAGTTTTTGCTTTTCTCCAGCCAGGGGTATAACTTAGTTTAATGACGATGGTGTGGAGTTATCTGTGAATGGAGGTGAAAAAGGGTGAAGTTTGCAGTATTTATGTAAATGCATGCATATTATTTTATCCCATGTTATTGGAACCTGCATTATTGTCAGTGGTAACTATGTGTGTCTTACGAAGAAATGAATTATTAGCGTTAAATACAAATTGTACTCACTGGAACAAGGAGGCCTGGTACTGACTTTCCATTCATGTTAGTTCTCTTTTCTTTGTATACTGCTACAGTCTCTTTCGTTTTTCTTTCTTTTGGAATAGGTTTAGTTACTGCAGCTATGCTGAACAGTGACAAATCGTGTCATGGCCTCGTGATGAAGACAAATGCTTTCTCAGGAGAGAAAGGAATCTGAAACTTTCACTTGTGTGCTGAAGTCTGAAGAGACAAACTGTAATACATGATAAAAGGGCCTGGTTTCCAAAGTATCATTCACTGAGGTACATCACTAATTCTATATTATGGCCTTTCCCTGCAAAGTGTTGCTGGTTTTCTTAAAGCAAGACTTGAAAGCTGCCTTGCTATATAAAAAGGGTAATACAATATAAGAGAAACATTAGTAATTGATCATGAGCCCATTTTTTCATGAGTTTTATGTAGGGTAAGGAGAGGAGTGGCTGCTGTTGCAAGGGTCTCTCAAAAAGTAGGTGGTACAAGATGTGTCCTGCTTCCACAGGAATATATTACTGCCTGTCCTGAAAATTAAGAGTGTGAAGAGGTGCCAGAGAAGCAGGCAAGATATTGGCAGGCAGTTTGCCATCCAGAATGAGAGCAGTGTAGGATTAAAGCTTTCAGTTCTGCTAATCCCAAGCAGATAGGTCCCTTTGCCATCATTAGCTTATATGGAACACCTTCATGCCCCCCGTATATAATCTTAAAAAAATAGCACTGCCTTCTTCAGTATCAAGGATGGCATGAAAAGAACAGCATGAACATAGTGTCGCAGGACTGGCAATAACTTATTCCTTATCTAAATTTAAAATAAATAATACTTCAGAGTGAAAGAGTTGTCTTGTATTCTGTCTAGGCTCACTTTAACCAATGTTTTGCTGGGCACAGCAGGTACATGCAAGGATACTGGTTACAGGAAAAACTGGGCATTCTGAAAAGCTGCTATATATTTTCAGAATTTCGCTCTGGGGACACTATAAGCAGAGAAGCTTTTAAAAGTGTGAACAGCGTGATGCCATTTGGTTCTTCAACAGCAACATAAGCCTCATCAAAATGTTTTTTCTGGTTTGTATTTGCGGGAGAATTGACCACAGTGCTATACTGAATAACTCCCCAAAGTAAGCTACAGCTCCTAGTGGTTGCATTAGTGCTGTCTGTCATCCACACTGGGGACAGCTCTGACACTCAGCCCGCTGGTACCTATTGACTGCTGTCCAAAAGGTCAGGTCCACGAGATAAAAACTCTTTGATAAAAGAGGAAATCAGTTCAGCTGACAGTGTAGACTCATTTGGTAGTAAAAGTCACTTTAGTTTGGAGCAATGAATAAATTAGTTATTAAAACACAAGACATCTGGCACAACGTTAGCATGTGGTACTTGGGAGATGAGCCATTTTTTTTGCAATTTTTTTCCGGTTGCTTGCTTTGTGTGGATTTATGGAAAACTTCTAACTTATTGACTTTTTCCTTAATCTCCTGCTATCAGCTGGACTGACATACTTCTCCCTAACATCTTCAAAAGAATGACCTGCTTGTGGTTCCCAGAGAAGCAGGACTCTTCAGCTGACCTTCCTCTTCTGGTCTGTAGTCTCACTCTCTGCTTTCGATTCCTGGAAGGAGTAGTTCCAGGAAAATGCATTTCACATGCTCTCAGCTTTGCTTTTTCTTATACAGATCAATGATGCTGCTGTAGCTTGAGATTTCCTCTTTCTGTGTTACTCTTATCCAGGTTTCTCATCATATCCCCCTTCTTTCCTAGCAATGAGTAGGTCACAGAAGTGTTAGTACAGGCCTAAGCCCATGGATTTCCCAGAATCGTTCGTCTTCAGATATTTGATTCATACAGTAATGAAGGTCCATGAGTGACATTTTCTAAGGAAGGGACTTGCTTGTTACTAGACAGGCAGCAGTCTAAGAAAGGAAAAGAATGTTTTAACTTGGTCAGCCCTGAATTGGTCAGGCACTTGGACTAGATGATCATTGTAGGTCCTTTCTGACTGAAATAGTTTATTCTGTTCTATACAATATATTGCACAGAAGCATGTCCTGCCTCTTGAAGGGCAGGAAAAAAACTTGACAAGAGAGGGAGGAAATGAATTCTGATTATGTTGTTAAAATGGGGTCACCTTGATTCCATAACAGCCTTGTCCTTGGTTCAAACAAACTAACCGACCTCTCACTACTTCAATTTTAAAAATACAATAAATCAAGAAATAATAGTAGATAGATGAGGGCTAACAAAGAATAGGATTCCAGGGATCTGATCTGGAGCAGATCCTGGGGAAATCGAAGTAATGGGCGAGGGTTGGTGCTCAGCAGCATGCCCCAGGTTTCCAAGTGAGTGCGTTTCTAGGTGTGATGCTGTACTTCAAAGTGAAAGGTGATCTTTATCAAGAAAAGTGTCAGCATGGTTTGTGCACTCTTTTCTCAGGCACCTGCCGCACCGCAGCATCTGCTGTCGGGGATGGGCTATTGTATTGACCATTACCCTGGTCTGAAGCAGCCTGAGGGTAGCTGGCTGCAGAGCCGCGCACCGCCTGGGGCAGGGATGTCACTGCAGGTGTTCAGCGGGGGACTCCTGGCATGATACATGCGTGGTGGCTCTGCTCAGAGTTTGCTGGTGTTAGCCTATCTGGTTTTGAACATTAGTTATGCAAAGTTAGAATTAATCTGTTAGGAGGGTTTAATTCCCAATCGTTATTTGTTATACTAATATTTATTTATTTATTTATTTATAGAAATGGATGAACTCTTCTCTGTATACTGACTTTATGCTCTGGTACAAAGTTCAGTGGCAGTGTGATAGTTAGTCTTATGTCCAAATTATCTTTCCCAAATACAGGGTAAAGAGACTGTGTTAAAAGCTGGTTTTATGGTTTACATAACACATAGTGAATACAAGATCACTGAATCACATTCTCAAGGCAGTTCTGGACTGGCTTTTTTTATATACCCTGATTCTTATCAGAAGAGGCTATAAATCGGTTTCTATGTGTTTTTGAGCTCTCCTCTATGATCCATGTAATAAATACATAGGATTGAGCAGCAGTGGGGTTTTTCCAGGGTTTTTGCATGTACTTTTTTCATATTTGTTAAATTAAAATACAGGAAATAACAAAGGGTGTATTTACTTGCGTCTACTGAAATCTGTAGATGATACAATTTATTCTGCTGGATTTAGGATTCTGTACTTCTATGAATATATTAATTTATTAGCTTTGAGGGGATGGACAGCTGGCTTTGGATTAACTGGAGTGTAATATTTGGAAGAACTGGCTGTTGTCTGTCTTTTCATATATATATATCTATCTTTGTGTAACCTTGAAGATTGTTGTTGTTCTTTCTCTTGTTTTCTTTTCCTTTTTTCTTCCTTTTTTTTTATTTTAAGTGGGTTTTTTTGCCTTGAAATAAAAATAAAAATAAAGGACCTCTATAATTCTGAGGATCAGACCTCCATCTCCCTGTGCTTTAATTTCCTAGGACAGCTTCTGCTGGAAAAGTATTATCTAGTATAAATTCATTCACTCAAGAGCACTCGAGTCTTTAAGATGTTTCTTGGGTTTTTTTTTTTTTTTTTTTGCTTTTGGTTAATGCTGATTAATAATTGATCTCTGTCTACCATGACTTCCTTTTCCAGGAGAAAAAAAGTGATTTGACATGTTACTTTTTAAAAAAGCTTAAATTAATGAACATGGTAAATGTAGACATACTGGTAAGCAGCATCCTGACCTGAAGAAGCACTTAAAAATAAATCACTGATCTCCAAGAAAGATAAAAATAATATTCAGTAAGGATTGTTTCCGCAGCTTGAAAGTGAGAATAAATTTCTTAAAGCAAAATGAATGTTATAAGCATTCATTTTTGTGGAAGGAAAATGATCCAAAAAATACTTAATGCACTAAAAAAACGAGCAAAGGCAGAAATAGCATAATCCTTTCTTCTGCAAAAAATGGAAATGGGTAGGAACAGAGTAGGGAAATAGACCTTTAAATATTGAAATGCATTATCTTAAAAGAATTGCTCTGAAAGAGCACACTGGTAGTATAATGCTGGCAGGAGATGGAGGTCACTTGTCGATATAAAATGCCCATCCGATTTATATGGAAGTACACGAACAAGTGATATGGCTGTCCTCATGCCCTCCAGGACAGTGACCTACCTTGATGCCCATTAATGTCTGAGCTGAAACCCATATTCCCTTCCTGTTGTAAGCACTGTGTGACCATGCTACATGATTTTAGGGCCTGACATAACTCTTACTGAAGTCTGCTTTTTACTGTAATAGCGGGTGAATTGGGCCAGTCAGTTACTTACGTAAAAAAAAGTATCCATTTCAGTTACTAGTGATGTCCTTTCAGTTTGTAAAATGGTTTGGCACTGTAATGGAGCCTATAAATGCCAGATTGGATTGCTGTGGTGATGGAAGAATCAAGATTTTTTTTTTTTTTTTTTTTTTTTAATGCCTAAAAATGGGGTCAACCTCAGAGCCACTGCTAGCTTGGAAATGAAGTGGCATCTGAGCTGGTGAGAGAGAAAGGAACACAGTGCTTATTAGAAGCACGAGAGGATGGAGTTCAAGGCAGTGTAGGTCAAGGCTGAAATACTGGCACTGTTGAGCTCATCGAGTTGTATGTTGACTTCACCGGAGGCAGAACTTCACTTGAGATTTCCCTGAATAAGGGCAATTCTTTGAACAGTTCACATGTGTCCACCCTCTTGTTATCTCTCCCTCATTATTCTCCCTCCTCCTTGCATTTCAATATTAAAAATTGTTGGATAATTTATCAATTCTTTTTGAAGTATGAGAAAACTTGGCAGAGAGTACAAAGTTGAAAGTAACTCATTCTATAACAGTTTCAGATCCATGCTAATCATTAATGTTGAGTAAAGGTGATTTTCTTTTCAAACTGCTTCTCAGAAGGCTATCTCTCCGTATGACTAATAGGACTTCGTGGACATGGCAAGCCTCCTGGGAGCCCTCAGGGAAAAGAGCAGCATCACTGCAAGTTGTGGAGTCATCCAGGGGAATCCAATGACTCTACAACTACTTGTGTAGGAACGTGGTCGTTCTGTTTGATTGCAAGATCACCTGTGAAAGTGTCGCAGAATCTGAGGTGAGTATTTACTTGATCGAACAGGCCCCATCCCTTGCAAAGGGAATCTGAGAAGCAGGGCAGAACCATGTATGACTTAAAGTAATTATTTTAATTTTCCAGTTCCACACAGATTTGCTTGAACTGTTAGAGAATTACAGATTGGCGTTTAGTCAAAGACAACTGTCAGTTACATTTTCTTAATATTCATACTGAAGATTTTATTTGAAGTGGTTCACAAAATGCTTTTTACATTTTTAAATTGCTTAATGAGTATGGATCAATCAGCAAAATATAGAAGTAATGAGTTCATTTTAATAGCAAAGAGCTCACTAATTACCGTGCTGATTATATAAACCAAGTTTTTAGCCAACAAAAAAGCTCCTGCAGGCAGTGTCCTTCCACCTGCTGGGGGGGCAGGCAATTCTAATTAAAAAATAAGAGGAAATAATTTTTCTTTTTAGTCTGTTTCAAATCCTAGGGAAAAAAGTGTGCTCACCTTCTATATGTGACATCACCTGAAATTAGTAGATGCTTCCACAGGTCTTTGAAAAGACTACCACCACCAAAATTTAAAAAAATCACTTACCACAAACACTCTTTTTTTCTGTTCAAAAGGAAGGTCTTCTAAGTGTGATGTTTAATCTGGGGCCTGCCAGTGAACAGGTGTTTGCCATTGATTTCATTTTGGCCAGGATGTACCTTCAGGTTTCTTTCACTACTCCAGGCCCTGTTTGGCAGCAGGGTGGTGAATGTGCATTGACACCCAGCAGGGAGTCTCTGGCTGCCCACAAACAGACCACCAGTGGACTCTGGAGAGCTGTCATCAACTGAGTTGTCCGCAGAAGATCCCCGCACTCTCACATGAGTCCTCTTGTAGGCAACATTAGCTATGCTAAAATGATACTTGAACATTTGGAAAATGCCATGGGTTCCTAGCTGTTGCCTGTTGGTTATGGCATTAGGCTGCAGTTTGAGAAACCCATGGGCTTGTGGACAGTTTGGGCAAATTGCTTTGCCTCTGTGCCTCATTTGGAATGTGCCTTGTTAATACATGAAAAATCATGAGGTGCTTAGAGGCTGGGACTAAATAAGGTAATTAGGTAGACTTTAGGCAGAAAGGAGCAAAGGAAAGCAAGTCTGAAAGCTTTTCTTATTTTTGTTCTGTATTCCCTATCTTTCCTTATTTTTCAGAGGAAAAATTACTTCTAGGAGATGCATAAACCCTTTCCCTTTAGATAATTTGGAAGACAGAAGGATCAGTGGAGTATCCCTTGGGGCTACTGCTTGATCTAGACCTAGTGGGTGCATGCCATCCATGGCACTAATGCAACCTTATTAATTCCTAAAATAATTAATTCCTGTTGGATTTTTGGCTATCACACAGATTAGATTGTTGATGCTATGGAAATAGCAGTTGTCAAAAAGCTCATTTTCACAATTTATATATCTGACTAAGGCATTTGTAATGCAGCTTGACCTCTATTATGAATCAAAATGCTTTTTTTTTTTTTGCTGTGGGTCAACTGGGAAAGGTTCATAACACATAGTTCAGAATCTATAAGCAAGCATGTTGGAGGTGATGTCGAACACTTAACAATAAGAACTGACGCAAATCCTAATTTTATCTAGAATAATCCAAGATGACAATGTTACTGAGTAGTCAGTGTCTCATTTTAAATGTGTATGTGTCTCAGCCTTGCTTCTTGTGAATAACTATTTGTCAGAAATGCAGATCCTTACTCATGTTTTAGGCAGAGACCAGGATGTGTAGGAACTTCTTGCTCCTAAAAATATCACACTGAAAGCAGAAATGTATGTGTGAAACAACGTGGATTGTTTTTTCCGCAGTTGATTTTGTTTTGTTCTGTGGGTAAAGACAGACATTCACTTTTCAGTCCTAGAAAACCAGTATTTTTTGTAAGTGATACAAGTCTTTAAAATGCAAATGAGAATCCTTTATCTTCTTTTTTTCTCTGTGGGGAAAATAGATTATTACCTCTTCTCTTGGAATACTGTCATTCAAAAAAATCTTAATTTTAGTAAGTAAAGAAAAAAAAATGGAAAATATGGATATTTCATTTTAGTGGGATAAAATTGTTTACTTGAATGTCAGGCACAGAATATTAGTGTTTTGCACAGAGAAAAATGAGTAAGAATTGTCTTATTGTACACTTTATTTAATTTATTTTTCCTGCAGATACTAATTTAATTCATTTTCATTGATTTAAGGAATGCATTTGAGATGAAATAGTATGCTTAAAGGCATCAGCAAGTGATATAATAGGACCATACCTGTAGTTCAGAATGAAAAGATAAAAGGAAAATAAACTGTTATTCCTAAGAAGAATTAAAAAGGAAGGGAGGAAAGACCTTTTTAATAATGGCTCATTTTACCTTTTTAGTACAAAGTGATAAAAGGAAATAAATTCATGTTCCAAGCTGCAGACATAGTGTAAGGTCATTTATGAGGATGTTATCTTCGCAGGAGAAGAAAAGTTTGTCAGAAGCCGTTAATGTTGAAAGTATGGAAAGTGGATTAAAATATCACAAGGGAAAAACAGATTGTTAAGATGACAGAATAAACCTGTATACTTATTTTCCAATTTTCATCTCAACGTGAAAACACAGCATGATACTAAGTTTCAGTGAAAAGAAACAGAATATCTCGGTCAGCAGCTTGGTAGGAGGGGAATCATATTTTTATAAAGCAGATATTAGGTTTGGTAAAACACATTCCTAAATTAGTGGTTGTGTTCTCTCTTGCAAGAACTGCTCTTGGACAATGTCCAGTTTTCACTCAGGCTGTACAAAAAGTCCTTGGAAAATCTCTTTTACAAATATGTGTCACTATACATACGATTTCTCGTCATAGGGGATTTCATGTAAGTTTTGAGAAAGACCATTGTACCATTTCTGTTGGATAAGTAGTTTATTGAAATACAAGGGTGAGCGAGCAGCATATGAAAGCGAGATGGCTATATCAACAGTCGTAGAAGAAACACTGTCCCAATTTACAGTGTAACTTGAAGAGCAGTGTATGAAGGAGATAATAGGTTCCGTCACATGTATCTATATGGATACAGTGAAAGGGATGAGATGTCGGAGCCGTAATGAGAGCATGATTTGAAGATGAGATGTGAACAAGGGCCAGATTCAGCATGCAGAATAAATGCTACTGGTGGAGATATCCAGGTGTATTGGCAAGGCTGATGGCGAGAGAGAATATGTATAGATATCTGTCTTGATTTTGAGACAGAACACCTTGCTTGAGGAACTGAAGAGGAGAAAGGTATAATTCCGTAACAGCATTGCCAGAAGTGCTGGTAGGAACAGAACAGCATTTTTAACAGAGTATATTTGTTGACAGTTTCATACAAAAGGGGGTTTGAACCTTTGCCTCTGGATGATATTTAAATTATTTCTTTAGATAAGGGCAGTTTGACTCTCCATTTCAGATATATTATAAAAAAGCAGCATGATTTTTCTGCTGTTGCTGTCTTCTTTCTTGCACAGACTGCAGGTATCCTACCGTTTGACTTGTGAATCATTTCATTGTCCAGTTAGAAGAAAATTATGTTCTTTTTCTTCAACCAAACGGAAGGGTGTCTTAGGCATCAGTCTGGTTTACCAAGTGTTGCCGTGAGGTATAAGCCTGCCAATGCCAATTCTGGAAATTGCCTGTTGAAAACATGAAGTTTTGAGGCATACTTAAAAAAAAGGGAAAAGGAAAAAAAAGTGTGTTTTCACTGAAAAATATGAATTTTTGCATTTGTAGTGTGACAGCTTCATTATTATGGACAAATTAGGATAATTTCTTATGGTGTTTTCTGGGTAACTCTGCATTTTCCATTTGGCTTTGGGAATATACTCCTCAGAAAATCTAGCCAAAATCATGGCACATTACTCAGTTATGCAGTAACATAAATCCATTCAAGGAGCTGTCTTGGCTTGACGCATGGCTTGCTTTTTACCTACCTGTTGCAATTCCATTTAATTTGCTTTCTTTGCCTTCTATCCCTCCTCATAAGCAGTTTTCCTATTTCATTGAGGAAAGAAATGAGAAATGTAAAATTTGAGTGAAAAGAATATTAATGGATGTATATGACAGTTGAAATGCATTTGAATTATTGTTTTTTATCTTTTGTCACTAGTAGTGCTTAATGCCAAATTCTCCAGAGCCTTATGATTAATACTGTTTTCATTTTCATTTCTGTGAGAGACCAGTATTTTCCTCTACAGAGTTTTCCTCCTTTTTATTTGCATAATTGTCTGCTTTGAATGTAACCATAACAGAAAAACCTGTTAAAGGCATCATCTCTCCATTTGTGCATGGCCCCTACTGCATATATTCAGCATCATTAGGATTTTATTTTTTTTAAATTTGCAGCAGTCTTTTGAAATAGCTTTTTTTTTATGAAATACAGTATGGTAAAATAATAACTACACCTTCCTGCCTTCTCCAGGTGTCCTGTTTTTCTTTGTTTGTTTGTTTGGGCTTTTTTTCTTTGGGTTTTTTGTTGGTTGGTTTTGGTTTTTAAATTAATTTATTTTACTCACTACACTCTATTACTTGGCTTAGGAATTTTGGGGTGGAGGGAGTTGGTTACCCAGAGATGTGTTTTGTTAAATTCTGCTGTGTAAATTCTGCTAAGTGGTCTGTATCAGCAAGTCCATAACTTCAAAATATTTGTTTAAAAGGGTCTATTTTACGCTTCTCTATGGTGAGTCTGTGCAAGGCTCCTCAGTAATCTCCTGAACTAACTGATTCCCTCCTTCCTTTGGGAAGGGAATTGGTTTCTCCAAGGAGGAGAAGGGCACTGCTGACAAAAGACAGTGCTCTCAGCTCTCTGGCTCTGGAATTCTCTTCCCTGTTCCCTTGGGCAAAAAGCATGAGTAAAGGCTTCTCAAAAAGATGTTTTGGATAATGTAAAGAAAGCTAGATTCTCCCTTTTTTCTGTGGTATGTTTTGGTGCATCATGCTTCTGTTTATGGAGAAGAGGAAATGTAATTTGGATTTTATGGGTTGAGAGTTCTGGTTGTATTTTCAATGGCTGTGGGGGTGTAAAACACTTGGGCTAGGAATGTGTTTATTGATCTCCAAGTAAATAATAATACATGATAATTTTCTATCCACCCTAAGAACTATGTGATGAATGCTTTATTCTCCTTTTGTGAGCTCAGGAATTACTTTAAGGAAAATGAACTTTTTTTTTTTTAACAGAATATTGAGGAAGAATTAAGCACCATAGTTCCACCAGCTTGAAAATCGTGGACACACATTTATTCGGATGAGGTTTTCTCTTGTGCTCACTGGTATTGATGGGACCTTTGTAGCATGCACTATGATCAGATCTATGTCAATTTTAATGATAGCATTTGGCATTAAGCTGCTACGATAAACGGAGCCTATAGTAGTTCCTTCAGAAAGACTGTAGTGAATCAGAGTAGCTGTTTTGTATTTCAGTTTCAGAACACTTTGTCTGTTTCCCACAAGGAATCCTTAGTTGAATGGTGGACACTTTCTATGGCTTATGAAAAATCCCAGGCTTTTGTTATGCTTTATAATAACTTGCTGTTTATTTCTTTCTGATATGACAAATGTTTGCAGAGACCCACTTTGACAGATAATAACTAATTTAAATAGTCAACATCAAATACAAAAGGTTTATGAATACTAAGCAAAACATCTTGACAAAAGGTGAGCAGACTTTGCAAGGGTGAGATAGTCTGCATGTTCCAATGTCTCTTTTAGTGGAATCACATCTTTACTTTCAATTTCCTCTTTAATGTAACATACGTTCTGTAAATATTGTTGCTACTGACAAGAACATCAATTCATGTTATTCATAAAGAGACTTTCAGTATTTGAGCAATGAATAGCAAGCAGGAGGAATAATTGATTGCATTTTTATTTCTTAACATATATCCCTCTGCTAAAAAATGGAAGCAGAATCAATTTTTGGTTATCAAATACATACTGCTTTTGGTAAAAGGGATGATTTTTAGCAGAAAACCATATGCAAGTTAAGGAAGGAAATCTGTTAAAGTGTTTGCCAAATAAAAGCGGTCAGGGGACTGAGATATTTTTGCAAGGATTATAAAATTAGTGTTTGTGAAGGGATCATTTTAATGGACGCTGTATTGAATAGTTTTGCTCAGAGTAATTGGCGTAAGAGGTGTGGATGTTCCTGTGGGTAAAAATATGGTTCAGTCACCATAAGTAAAGCAATACTAAGTATGACTGTGTGGCAGTATCCAGTAAATGTACTTTGTGTTCAGTCTTAGTCCTTACCCTGCACTTAACCATATGCTTTACTTCACTGAAGTCAATTGGACCACGTGCATACTTCAGATCAAGTGGGTGCACAAGTGTTTGCTGAACTGGAGTCTTATTCAAGGTAGTCATCAATGTGAGTAAATAGCAATTTCAGTAAACTTGGGGGCTACAGTGGAGTGGTGCTGACACTATTAAAGAGCTGCAAATCCACAAAGAAGGGGTTGGGATGTGGGTGGAAAGTAGCAGAATGACATCATGGAGTATGCTTGGTCGGTGTGGGAAGAGCCCTATGGAAAGAAGATGCAGAGTATAAATGTGTATTTCCCATTTCCAAATCCACTGCCACCCTGCCTGGCCACTTTGTTTGTCAAGGTCCAGCTGGAGCTTCATCTCTCAGAAATGGAAAATGCTTTCCTAAAAGGCTAGTGCATAAATGCTAAGGAAAAGCTATTAAAATCTTTAGAGTGTAGAGTAACCTTATGATCTTGGGGCTGAAACAGAAGAATTACTGAATACTTCCCACTTTCTAATCATTACTAATTGCAGGTGCTTGTCACGTCTGAGGATTTGTTAAAATCAGGAAAAAAAATTGAGTCATTCTGACAGTGCAACTTGGCAAATTTCCAAGGAAGTCTAGGCAGGAGTTATAGCTGCATTAAACAGCTTAGCGTGGTCTTATCTTCTGCTTTTTTCAGCTGGAGAAATTGCTTTGCCATGGAAAGCAGAGACCACCAAACCCAGAAATCTTCAGGAGTCTTGTGTATACACGAAGACACACTGGGAAGGGAGCAACGGGCCATTAAGAAAGCTCTGCTCCTTCCTTGGTAGCTCTGGAATATGTTGAAAAACATATTTTGTTTCTGGTCTTTTTTCTCCTCTTTTTTTTTTTTTTTTTAAGCTCTTTTCCAATGCCTAGAAATGCCTTTCCTGAAAGGGAGAAAATTTGCATTCTTTTCTGCATTTACCACTCTGTCTGCACACATGTGCATGTAATTTTCATGTCTGAAGTGGAAGGAAAAAGGGATGCTCTAATTAACATGCACCAGTTTAAACTGAATTGTAATCTGAAGAAAAATAGCTAGCAGTGTCGACAACGGTGCATAAATACTCTGTGGCATGTCTGCAGAAGTGACATTGTGGTTCTGCCGTTCCCTAGTGTTGCTTTAAAAGAGTGATAGCAGAGATGGAGTGGGAGCGGGTCCCTCCTTTATGAACTACTGTCTACCAATCGATATAACTTTTGTCATATGTGTGCAAGTCCCTAACGATTATTCTACTCTGCTGTCCTTTAAATACTAAAAAACAGTCAACCCTGTATTTGCCTATTTACAGCAGCTGTCAAAATGGATTTTCTACTTGTTTGGAGCGTGCATCAGGAAAAATTTATCAGTTTCCTTAATGATACTTGGGTTTACTCTGCTTATCAGATCTTCACAACAAAAATGTTATTCTGGCACTTCCACTACCATATGCTTCTCGCCGCGTCTTTTGTGAAACGTACACTGCTAGAGATGAACAACATGCAGAAAAGGAAACAAGCATCTGCTTCCTGGAAACAAACATCCCTGAAATGTATTACTTCTTTTAAGATGAGATGTTACAGATTGGAGGGGACAAACAATATTAACTGAGCATTGTCCTTTTTATTTTCTATTGAACTCTGTTTTAAAAATAACTTTTTTTTTTCAGCATTATGGATACATATGGATGGAAAGGCCTGTTCAAATTAAGCACACAGGAGTTCTGCTTAATGATATTCAATGAAGCCACAGGGCACTCTGAGAGCTGAAGTGAGGAGGACATACAGTTCATCATTTTTATTGGGGGTTTGTATCACTGACAAGAAAAGTTGTTCTCCCTCTCTTATTTTTGTGTGAGTGTATGAGGCTGCTGGTCATGGGCAGTTTTAAGTCCTTCTAAATATGCATTTTGTTTAATTCATTAAGAGACTTTGGTGTTCCAGCATATCCATTACAATGACAAACTGACACTGTAAAATTAAAAAGCCTGCAATTACTCACTTGGTTTGTATTTTAATCAAAGCTGTTGTAATATGACTCTAGGGAACCATAAATGGCAAAACAAAGGGTTTGGGATTTATGTGGGACCTCTGTCTACAGAATGTCTAAGTGGAAAAAGGTAGGGAAGAACAAAAATGTTGGATTTCTTCCCTGCATCCAGGAAGGATAGTTTCAAGTGTAGTTTGAGCAGAGCCTAGCACAAGGCTCTGGCCAGCTCAGGTTCAGAGAGATCCAAACAAGCATCTCATCTCTCTTTATGTTGGCTTTTGGACATTGAGACCATCCAATGAAACCCTGTTGGACCCATGCATTATTTTTATGAATCAACATTCCATTAAAGACCTTAAGGAAGTAAAGCAATATAGAAAACACTTCTGCATACATTGTGTTTGTTAGGCAGGTAGTAATGCTGTTATTTGTTTCTTTTATAAAATAAAGTGGACATGTGTATGGGTGCATGTTTGTGTGTAGGCAGTAGAGGAGACAATTGTACAGCTCCTGATTTGTGGTTTGTGATTTCAAGAGGAATTTTCTCATTTTGTTCAGAGCAAGTTTGATTCATTGCCTGTATCTCTTGGGCTGCAGAGCTCTGACATCAAAAAGTGATCAGCAGTGGGTATAGCAAGAGAGTGAAGCTTGTTCATATAGTACTGCCAGGAGGAGGTGTTTCCACTGCACTCTTACTGGAGTTGCACCTCCTGTACTTGCTCAAGATGTGTATTTTGGGTGCTGTTCCCTGTGAAGTAGCAGGGACAGCCCATGTGTCGCAAAGCAATTATCTCAGAATTTTTATAGCAAGTTTTATGCTTTTCTGTGTTGTCTACAAAATTTGCACAAGGCTGTATAGTTCTGAAGGAAGTTAACTGAACAGAACTACTCTGAAGCTGGTATGGCAGCTGTGCCTTGGAACGCCTTTTTTGTCTCTGGAGTTCACATGGAAACTACTGTGGATTTAATGAGTATTTGTCACTTGCATGGCAAAGATATGAACATCCTCATTTTGGACCCAAATCTGTCTTTACAAAAGACGGAATAGAAAATTCTGTAACAAAGCCAGCATTTTGGAGTGGCTTTTCCTTCATGCAGTTCCCCTATGGATCTGACCGAGATGCACCAAGCTCACCTGCATGCGCAGTAACTACCTGGGCTTTCTTTGTAGCTTTGTGAGCAGCTTGGATTTGTATCTCCTCCTCAACGAGTTTGGAAAACCCCTGTGGCGTACAGCAAGTCTAAGAGGTTGACTTGAGAATTTAACAAATGTAATACTCACAGCTAAACACTGTTTCTCTTGTTCTTCTCAGCCTGTCACCTAATGCATCGACCACCTTGTCAATATTTAAGGTATCATGAGAGAAATGGGCTTTCTATATCTGTGAGCAGTTACAGGTACAAAGTTGGCCAGAGCTTAGGTATCAGTCTGATGAACTGGGAGTTGTTGAGAGTATTTTGCAGACTGTTACTTGTTAAGCCTTTTCTCATTCAGGCAAATCAGAGCTTTATTTTCTCATGTTCAGAGCATTTGCTGTTTGTCAACACAAAGCTATTCTCAGTTGCATGGCTGAGGGAGGAGCAAGTGACTATGATGGAGAAAAGTAGCCCAGCACATAACCCAGATGCTTAAAAATGCTGAATGTCTGATCTTCAGAGTGACAATTCACCCAAAAGCAAGAATGGAAATATTTTTCTAATTGCTCTCTGGGCCAGATCCCCTAACTCCTAGCAAGAAGCAGGGTGGCCTTTCTAGCTACCATGGCCCCAGTGGAGAGGTCTTCCCATTCCTGGGTTGGCAGTGGTGGTGCTGTGGGCTGCAGAGATTTCGCCCATCTGGCATCTTCATTCAAATGCCTCGCCCACACTAGATGGCACTGTGTGGCACTGTAATAACACTTGCTGTATCACCCGGGTTCTTTACACCCCCCTCCTCCCACCCCTCCCCCCAAACCAGTGGAGTTATCCAGAAGGGCGGTAAAGTTAGTGTTTTCATTCATTTGGTCTTTTTGAATAGTAGTGTTTTATTGACAAATGAATGCTGTTATACATCTGGATAGGTCGTTATTAAGTCGGCACGTGACTATAGTCCAGAACCACTGTGAACACACAACCGTACCTCTCAGTCTGCGCAGACTGGCTTACAGCTTACTCTTTCAATCGTCATTGGATTATATAGTGCTCTTTTAAAGCTCTCGAATTTTGTCGCTTCTGTTGTAATTCCTAGCTTATAATGTTGATAGATCTTCAGTGTTTAAATATTGTTTTTAATTTTTTTTTTCTGTGCTGGAATCTCCTGCTCCCCCATTTGTAAGTTCTTATGATCAGTACATCCATTGTGTCTGAATATCCTTTCATCTACTCACCTCAGGTGCATTTCACAGTACTTTCTTTTTGAGCCTTAAAAACCTAACCTTAACTTAGGTTAAAAGTCTTTGCAGCTGTGTCTTATAATACAACTTTCCAATTTTGTCTGCTTGCTCAGCCACCCCTTTTAATTTCTAAATGAGTCTTACATCTCTCTGGCATTAGCAGCTGGTTTTGGTCTGATTAAGTCTTGCATATCTGTGATGATTCTCATCCAAGTAGATCCCCTAGTGCTTTATAAACTTTATTAACTGGTGGAACATACTACCTATGCTTTGCCCTTGATCAAATTAATAAACCTTTAGAGTTAACGACAGTAAATGATTTTGCTGAAAGTGGAAGGTGATGATGAAAAGCATGTGAAATCATACACAAACTACACCAGGCTTCAGGATACTTCCACCTGAATAGTACAAGTGAAATCTCATCAGTGTTATACAGATTTCAGTAGCGTCAAAATGATTATGTGAACTAATCCAAGGTCTATGGCTTTTTCTTCAAAGCTCTAAAATAGAGCTCATGCTGTCATCTAAAAAGAAACATCAGCTGTCCTAGATCTTACTTGTTGTGAACAGTGATGGTAGATGTAGCCTTGGCTACATATACAAATGCATGAACAGCCTCCAAAATCCATCCATGAGTGTTCACAAAGAAGTATTGCCCAGCAAGAATGTTGCTGGAGCTTAATGTTATTATATTTAGAGGCTTTGACTGACATATTGTAAATAGATGCATATTTGATATAACTGTTCTTCAATGCCCCTGAACAAAGCAATTACAAAAATAGAGTGCTGAATACTTCTGTTATAGGACGTGACATGTGGGAAGACGGAGTTACCCTTCAGTCTCAATCCTGACAGGACAACCCAGTTAGTAACTTTACGCTTTCTAAGACTCCCAGAGATTTTCAAAGGTCTTGGTGAACAGGAACTACAACTACATATGAAAGAAAACAGCAAAATACATACGCAGACAAAGCTGTGGCACTAGTACGCAGCATAAGGGAGGTTTGTCAGCTACTGAAATGTGGTTTTTATTTACTACATCTGCTAGGTGTTTTGCTTAATAATGCTGTCAGGCTTTTCTCAACAGCTTTTCATTGACTTTAAGGGGCTAATATATATACATTAATTTACAAAGCTTTATTATACATGGTTTACAAAATGGAGCCAAACTTTACATGGTAGTCACTACTGTGAAGCGTTTTAGTTTTGGAATTTCGAAATCTGGTGTAATCTTCAAAGTATCTTTAGCAGTTCTGCCTTTGCCTCAAACCTGCCACACTGTGATAGAGAGTTATCTGTTGGCATCCATGAGAATTTTGCATTAAGCTTCATAGCAGGATATGGGTTTTTTATCTCAATTTGTCTCTCTTTAGCATTTCCTAAATGCTACTCAGCAGTGTGTTTTAATGCAATACATCCTCTGTAATTCAGAGGTTATTGCAATAAGCTTTTTCCTCCCTCTCATCTGTAAAGTTTACTGTCTTTAGCACAGTGCTGACCCAATGAATTGTATTTTTCACTGCAACTGAAATCCAGTTTGTAGTTAAGTGATAAAAATTATGTTTTAATTTCAGTGATAAAATTAAATTATTTAATTTCTTTAGCTGTTGCATACCATACCCCAGTAAAATAGATTTAGAGAGCATAGGATGGGAGACAAAGAGAACAATGACATTGGAGGGGCAATGCCCTTGTCCCAAGAGCAGCAAGCATCAGCTGCTTCACAGGACAGTGCAAGAAGTCTAATAGTAGCTAAGCGGGGTAACTTGACAGTGCCAGTTTGCTTTGGTTTTAATTTTAGCTCTGACTGCTGGAACATTTATACCATAATATAAATGATTGGAGCTCTTTGTTTATATTTTTCTATATTGCGTAATGTAGTGAGGAAGTTCTTATTAACAGCATCAATTATTAATGTTTTTCTAAATACTAATCTGATGGATAATTTGCAAGGTTGAATCCCTAAGCAGGCCCCTAAACAGGCTATTGTATGTGTATTGGAGGTATAGGATTCCATGTTGTTGATTTTTAATATTCTTTGGTTAGCATGGCTGATGAAAAGGGGGATTTTGCTATTGTGGTAGTGTTTTCACTAAAAAAATAAGTAACAGCTAAACACTGGACAAAGGAATTTAAGTGAAAGAAATGTGAACCTCAGAGCTGGATGTGAGCCTGAAAGATTGCTGATCTCTGATATTCTTTTAGGTATCACAAGTCACAGATGATAACATAGCTCTATTTTAAAAGTGAAATTCTGTATTTTGTTGTTTGTGTGGCACAACAAATATGATTTGAAATGGTACTGAGAACATTTTTTCTTCATTGCTTGTCAGATTAATTTGCAGGCAATATTTTAAAGTGCTATAAAATTATTTTGTCAAATTGTTAAGGAGATTTAAATCATAGTATGTTTTTAAAAACCCAGGAAACAGCTGTTTATATTCCACAGGAGTGTAGAGAGCACTTGATTTGCGACTGTTATATTATTGTTTAATCCTGTCCTGTTTGCTTTTTTTATTTGTTGAAGCTGACACTGACAATCTGTATATCGTAGTTTGCAATGTAAATCAAAGCCATGCTCAAATATGTGAGGCACATGACATTAAGTAATGCAATAATTCATTTTATATGGAAGTATTTCATTCGAATGAATAAGTATTAAAAATAATGAAATATAATTTTATATAATTTTTTTGTGCATGTGACACATTTAGCAAGTCTTGCTGTCAGTTTTAGTCATCTGGCGTATTCTTTGTGTGAATCACAGGGTCTAGAAGGTGTATGATGAAAAATGCAGCATTTAAAGAACTTGAAAGGCTCTTAAATTTAGCGATTCACCATCTGAATTTCATGTCATGTCATGCTTTCTGGAATTTTTAAAAATATTGATCTTAAATGTTCTTTCCTACTAAGAGGAATAAACTTTATGGTATTAGTGTTTAACACTATCCCTGAATTACTACTTCATTGTATTTTAATATTTTTTTGTTTGCAAGGATTAGGAAGATTTCACCTGTAATGAAGTTGACTTCTAGAAGCCCTGCTGATAGAAATATTAATGCCTGATTTTATGGGCCTGCAGTGTATTGTACACAGCATAAAGGGAAACAAGTGATTTAAATCCAAATGGTGGACACTGAAGGACCCAAGCTAATTAACAGGCTTGTGAGCGAAGCTCTTGAGGAAGCCCGCTAAGAACTTATGGGCTACCTTATAGCTTTACTCATAGCACAGTGATTATATATCGAGCTGCACTGTAAATCAATTAAGCGTTCTTGCTAGCACCACATTATTAACTTTATGTGGTCTGATCATTTTCTTTTAGCTTTACATCCATCCTGTTGCTGGTTCTACACAAATGATAGATTGCATTTTAAAATTAAAATTGCCCCTTTTGGGGGGTGGGAGGGGACCAGGGAAGCAATGTGTGTTAAAAGTCAGAACCTGTAATCAGTCTACTTTGGTGTCTGAACTACACATGAAAAACAAATGACTGGGCTGGACCTTGAAAATAGGAATGGACCAACACAAAGGCCAACAGACCTTTACAAAAACTTGGATTTGAGTTCACTAAAACATTTTGTCAATTAGGCAAATATTAGCTGTCTTAAACCTAACCGTTCAGGGCAGCTCTGAACTTCAGAGTTTAATGTTCTCATCCTGCTTCTCAACCTCACAGGCATTTTTTTTTCCGCTGAAGTGAAATATATTTGTGCTTTACAACTTGAACTTAATTTTAATATAGTAGATTTATGGACACTTTCAATAAAGTGAATTGGTTTCTTCTTTTTTGTTCTCCATACAGTTCGATAGCAATGTATACTACTAGTAATTGGAAATCTATAAAGAAATTTAAAATTTCTTTAATATTTGGAATTATCATTTGCATGAAGAAAAATTAGGTGAATATTTGCTTTGTTGTAATAATGTATAATATCAGTTGCCATCTTTAATGAAAAAAATAAATTTAAAATATTGCATGCACAATACAAAGGGTGCCATATAACGTAAAAGATATGAAAGGCATATTACTGAATCTTAGGTGTATTTTATTAAATATTACATAATCTCTCAAGCATTTTGAACAAATGAAAATACAAGATTGGTTTCTGTGTGTTCAAATCCATTTGACCAGCACCCAAGCAGTTCAGAGCTGTGCAAATAGTTCTAGGGGAGTGAGTATGCTAAAAGTGTCTGATGAGCAGAATTATTTATTTAGCTGTACTTGCATACACTGAAGCAGAGTCCTTTGAATCTGGATTTTGTCTTTTTTTTTTTTTTTTTTTTTACTGTTGGGGTGTGATGTGTGGTGTAGTGCACTACTCAGTGTGTTTGGGTGCTGGAATTTGCTTGGACGCTGCTTTTTGTTTCCTTAGGTACTCATGATTACTTACTGACTTGTTTGATGATCCTAAATTAAGATGTGCTTATTTGCTTCTTGGATGCATTACTTTCAGAAAGATGCAGAAATTGAAGAGTGTGATAATTTGGAGAGCTTAACATATGAGATTGGTTTCAGCATCACCACCTCTCTGTCCAGTGTCTGGACTGGCAGTGTCCCCGTGGCCGGCGGTGGCCATGGTGGAAGGCGGCAGGACTGGGCACAGCACCTGCGGTAGCATCACGTCAAGCATCAGCTCCTGTCAGAGGGAGAGGAGAAGTTTTGTCTCCCTTTGTTTTCCCTGGTAAAACACAGCCTGATGCTCTGTTACATTTGCGAGACTCATTTGTGCCTTCTCTGGTGTCATCTTGCCTCTGGTTTCAGTGAGTCTTCAGCGGGTAGAGCCAGCAGGGCAGAGGAGGACCACGAAGCTGGCCTCCTGCCCTCCTAACGCAGGGCGCTCGCAGGGCTGCTCCTCGTGCTTTTCCTCACGCTTTCCCCCACGCTTTCCCCCACGCTTTCCCCTCGCTGCTGGGCAGCGTTTTGCCCTTTCTCAAACAGGTTTCCACAGAGGTGCCACCCGCCTGGCTGAGGGGCTCAGCCGTGCCCTGCGGTGAGGCGGCTGCAGAACCGCCCAGAACCGGCTCGAACCGGCCCTGTGCAGGGCGGGGCAGCCCTGGCCTCTCCTCACAGAGACCCCCCTGCTGCCAGCGCCTGCGAAAGGACACCCAAAACTCAGGGTGAGGGTGTGGGTGTGCAGATAGAGATTACCCGGCAGGGCGTTGTCCTTCTGAGGTGTGAACAGTGACACGCTTTGGTGTCTGCTCAAGTGCTGCCATCTAAATCTTAGTAACTGCTGGTGATGTACTCAAGATTAATGCATTCTTATTTAATGCCTTTGAAGCAACCTGTGCTACACGATAATGTCTCAGCAAGGGTGGCAGGAGAGTTTTGTTGTACAAGGAGATGGCCTTCTGGTCCTCCCTGTGCCAACTGAATTCATGTGGCTGCTGGGGAGGGCAGCTCGGGCGTGCTCTGGAGGAGGCCATGCTGCCTGCCAGCCGCCCTGCCACCGAGGGCACGAGAAAGCCTTACAGCTTTCCAGGAAAGACACAGTGGTTGCGTGGCTTTGTACAAGTAGCCTGGTGAGTACTGGGATGGATAAAGCTTGCTTTCAAGTGCGCTTATTGTTTGTATCAGATAAATGCCAACCCACTGCATCATTAATAACTTTTTCATTCATTTTTGGTTTGATGCAAGCCTTCCATGGTAAATAAAAACAGATTTTATTTACTTGTTACCAACACATTTGTGGTGATGAAGATCTATCCTCTGGTGCCGCCTTTTCCTTGGCAGTAGCACTGTGTCATGCTGTGCTGCACCTTTCCCTCCTGTGGGCTTTCTGCCTTGTGATTTTTCTGCATGATTTTGAGTCTGTAGAAACCTGTGTAACCGGGGTTAGATCATGACCTATTTTTTGAATTTGCATGGTGCCAAAATAGATGCAGTACTCGCCAAATCAGCATGGTCTTGCTGCTCTGGTTTGATACACCTTGAATTTCTAAACCAGTCTCCTGTTGTGTACAGCTGTTCTGATGGAGGAGATGCTTTTCACAGGTAAGTATGGAGAGGTGAAGAAGTAATTGGGGAGGCCCCACAAACCACCTCCTTGCCTCAGGCAAAAGTAATTTTCTTGTTCACCATGCTTGGAGATTTTTTTCAAAGATTGCTTTGTGTTAACCTACATTGGTTACTCCCTGTCCCCTGATGTAGGTGGAATAGACCTTATCTCTGCATCTCGCAGATATGCTGTGTCCTTTGGCATACTAAAATGGAGATTACTGTGTTCTTGCTAATTGGACTAAGGGAGAAAGTAAATTGCTGGCTTGGTAGTGCGGTGGCAAGGTATTTGTGTGAGTTTAAGTGGTCATCTGTTTAAACCCTATCACTTTGTACAATTTACAAGAATTTTGTAACTTAATTTTCAGAGGAAGAAATTTTCTGTGGCTTGGTGTTAGCATGAGATTGATTTGTGCTTTAATACAGATTGTCCATGTAACCCTGGTTACATCACTTGGCATCCTGTCCTGTAAAATGGGTTGCTAGCAATTCAGTGCATTGCAGATATGTCACATAAGCTCACAATCATACCTTCAATTTGTGAAACAATTATATTGGTAATGCAAATTGAGATGTCTTTCCTTTAGCCAAACCATTGGAAAAAGGAAAAGAACTGTGAAAATAGTACGTTGTATTTTCCCCTTTATAGGCAATGCTTAACTAACACAACTGGAATTTTAAGGAATCCCAAATTGTGCTAGGCGTGTGCCACAGTAAATTTGACCAGCTGTACCTGTGTTGGCCATGTGTGAACACCAGTTAGTGTGGTGTACTACATAGTAATGTAATTAGGAGAATCAAGATGAAGTTAAGAAAAAGGGAAAGGTAAGCTGAACATCAGGTGCTTTGTTACTGTCAGGGGCTTTTAAAAGTAAACTGCAGAAGCTGTAGGCAGGGGCTGTGCAAGAAACAATTTTATTTTGAAAAGGCCTGGACTGGCTCATTATCTGTAAATTCTACGGTTCTGTGCGCAGCAAAGTATTCTCTAGATCACCCCCAACAGCTCGTGTGCATGAGACATGTTGACTTCTCTGCTAATGATACAAAACACACAAAATAAATATTGGTTATTGTGTGCTGCCCCATGGAAGCTGTCTGTGCTTCTGTCTTGCGGCAGGTAGTAGCACTGCATGGTCTCTGATTTCTGCAACATCCCTGTGATGTCCCAGACTTTCTATTCACTTTTGCCCAGTACCAGGCAGATTCTTACAAAGTGCTTTGGTTTCTATGGAAGAGTGTGGGGAATCCTCAAAAGTTCTTGCGTGAAGGGTGTATTTATGTTTCATTTACTAAGTAACATGCAATGAGCAAGCAATGAATTTAAAGTGGACAGTAGTCCTTATTTCTCCTTCCTGGTTCTCTGCCTAGTGATATTGTAGTGTTAGTTAAGGAGGAGGTGGATGTGAGAAAAGAGAAATGTTATTGCAGAAGGGTTATATGCCCTATATAAGCCATCTGGCATGGCAGGCCTATGTGTAGCTGTGGCTCTTAAGATATTAAATCTTTTTTCCAGCTGGTTGGCTTTTGCAAAGGATTTAAGTCCCAAAGAAGTTTTGGGGTAATAGATGAAATGACAGCAAAATGAGTTTTCAAAATCAAAGTAGTATGTCAAATTGTGCAAAGGAACTTTAATGTCAGCAGGATTCTCTTCTAGATAAAACTGGAGTGCCCAGAAATAACTTCAGTGTACTATGATTGGAGAGACCTGTTGTGTCTATAAGGACTTAGGATTGTGTACTGGGCTTTTGATTTCCAGGACAAATAAGTGCATGGTATCAAACTTTATATTCTACCCAAGTACTAGTTTCAAGCTCTCTGAATTTTTGTTACCAGGAATTAGGACATAGAAATACTTGCCAGTGCTTAATTGCTGCCCCTAGACAATACATCAGTACATTCTCATAATAAAATTCACAACTCCCTTTACATCACTATTAATCTCAGTGATGCACAACTTTAGCAGCATTTGGAGTTTGTCCAAGAAAAAAAGTTTCTTAGATTGGCAGGGCAAAAGGTTTTTAAAAGATTTTTTTTTTTTTTTTTTTTTTTTTTTTTAACGCTGGTTTGGAAATCACTGAAAAGGAAACCAATGTTTTGAATCTTTTAAACTGCTTTTCCTTTTTAAAGTTCTGCAAGAATTATAAAAATAGCAGGATTACCATTATTGGTCAAATTGTCCTCATATGGACTCACATTTGTCTACAGAATCTCTATAGTAAAATATTACAGAGAAAATAGTTTCCCCCCCACAGTGTAAATTGTGTATTTTTTAACCAGAATCTGTTACAGCTTACTTCCATTAAGCTAATCACAGTGTTCCTGATACGTTTTATAAGAATAAGGAAGTTTAAGGTCTTATTTAAGTATACTTGTCAGAAGAGTGCCATTGTCTATGATTTCAGGTTTTTACTTCTTGTTGTATAATTTACTTATCTGATCATGTGTTCTTTTATACATTTAAACTTCTTTGTGACTCCAGCATTACAAATGGGCTTCTCCTTGGAAATTTGCAATACTGTGGATATGACAAGTGGTATTTCTTCATTGGGGTTTGATAGCTCATACTGAAGTCTCCATTGTGGTCATGTATTTTGCCATTGTTGTGCTGGTATAATTTGAGGCTGGAAGTGTCATTAACTCCAGCAAGGATCACAGCTGGTCATAGTAGCCTGTCTTAGGCTGTTTCTCACTGTTTCTGCCCTCAAAGAGGAGCTGCTTGATTAGGAAGTAAGAGCTGTGAAAGTAAGTTGGTTAACAGTTTACTTGCTAATGGTGTGCCTTGGAATCTGCTCCAGTACATCCAACTTTTGAGGTTAGTATTTGCTTTGAATGGATAACAAACAGCATTAAAAATACTACACTACCAGTGCAGTCTTTGGCAATGCCTGGGCCCTTATTCCAAGGACCTTACACAAGTTAGGCAAGGAAGGAAACAGGTAATTGAATTGCCATTATTACTAAATGAGTAATAAGCTATTTGTTTGCATGCACAAGGACTGCTATTCTAAAACCATACACTTCTGTCACGTGTGAGAAAGAGGAATTAGCATCAGTCATTGTGTATAGCTTCTGTGAGATACTAAAATCTGTGAATGCAGAGCTGAGGAGTGAGTAAATGTATTGTGTGTGGCCAGAGGGATCCTAAGCAGCAGATCTCCAGCTTGCCAAAGGAAGAGGAGGACTGGTCTTTTCTGTGACTCTGTATTGTTGGTTAGGAGCAGCACCTGCAATGGAAAGGAAATGAGGAGTTCTATGGTACATCAAATACTTGGTGTGGAATCTACTTCTGCATAGCAGCTCTTCAACAATATCTTTCTAGATGATAATATGTTCTGGAGGAAGATATCAATAGGGAAATAATACATAAATCAATAGGAGATCACATCACTAACTGAAGAAGAGGTTTTTACTGTTGTCTCTTGCTACATCTTTACCTACTTTTTGCTGTGCTGATGATGAGCAAACCACTTAGCTAGGACTTTTCTTCCTCTGGAAAAATGGGATACATTTTTGATATATCCTTGATATTTGAACTTTTTAAAAAATTACCTGCTTCACAAACATATTCGTTTATCTAGGGCTCATGCCAAGAAAGTTGTGTAAAGAAATAGTCCAAATTAGATACCCTTTTCACTATATTTAGTATGTGGAAATAGAATAATCCCTCCAAGAAAGTTTGCTGGCTTTGCCATAAATGCCTTGTTTATAACTGGGAAGATGGCCGTATATAATTTTTATGTGTAAAGACATTGTAAAGGTACATAAACTGAGCATTACTCTAAAAGATGTCCATACTGTATAAATATGTGCTGTATACAGTAGGCCTTTCACACCTATAAAAGATAGATAGTTATCTTTTGCAAGTGAGTATCACCCTTTGCTATAATGCTCCATTTAATGGAAATAAACACAGTGCTATGCCATTTCAGTAGCTCTCAATATATTCATGAGTCTTCTAAAGGTGCTTAACAGCCTTACTAATCTTGAAACGTCTTTTTTTTTTCAGGATACTTTTACATGAACTTTTGTTAACTCCAGTTGAAGAACAACTGTAATTTTACTAGGAGGATAGTTTCAGATGGTATTAGGATTTCCCCATTTGCCGTGTTCTCTGGGGAACATGTATTGCCAAAATCCCTCAGGCTGGGTGTGGGTTGATTCATGTCTGTTGTCACCTCCAGAGCCCTGGTTCCCTAAAAACATGTCTATGACTACTTCTAGAAAACCCAGTCTTCAGGGCTAGCCTGTGCATTAGTATTGTCCTGATACATTGTCAAGGGGCACATACAGCAACTTGGTATCTTGAAGCTCTCAAGGGTACAGTAATGTGTTTTGTTTGAAACAAAATCTGCTATATAATCCTTAAGAAATACTGCTTTCTCCAGCTGGTGGAGTTTTCAGAAGTGGCAAGTATTTGCCACTCTTATTTTGTGGTTTTTTTTTTCCATTGGTCATACTGCACTACTTTTTTTAGAATGAATACAGATTTTAAGAAAACTTGAAATTATCTAAACTGAGTCTACACTCTCTGTGCATGATATTAGTTTGTTCAGCATGTGTTTTCACCAAGTGACGGCTTTCACTGTTCATTCTTCTATGTTCCTCTTGAGGATTTATATGCTGTATTATTGTTTAAGAAGGACTTATGTTCATGTTTATCTGCCATTGGCACCTTCATTTAACACTTGAATGTTTGTTCCGTTTCCCAGATAACTGATGATTATGGAATGTACAGAGGTTCTGTAACAGCGTCTTTTTTCACCAGACTGTTGAAAGCTTATTCCTATATTTTGTTCTTTCTTTTCTTACTCAGTTTTTAAACCCGGTAATTAATCTTCTGGCTACCTACTTTCCCATGCACTATACCTAGTAGTATTATCTCACGCAGCCATTTGTTTCATTGGAGGTTTGTCTTGAGAGTAAATTGAAAGTGTGAATGTATTGATAGCAGCTAGCTAGCATAGATAATAAATGTGATGAAAAGTGAATGACAGAGGATCAAATACAGATAAAGAAGCAGAACATATCTTTAGCCTTTGCATAGGTTTGTCTCAGTCTGGGGGTCAGTTCCCTCTTTGCATGTCTTCACTAATTCTTTTATCTGAGTTAACTGAGGTTAATCAACCAACTTCATCAGCACGTGCACCACAGTTGTGTATCAGTGGCTCTGCAGGTATACTCTAAACAAAATGTGTTTTTCTTTAGTGAAGAAAAGTCCATTGAGGAGACTTATATGCTGGACAGTTGTGTGATCAACACTGAGGCAAAGAAACCATTTTATTCTCTGCCATCTCCTCATTTTCTATTGCTGTCTTTTTTTCCTGATACTCTATCTGTTCATGACTTGAGAGATTTCACAGCAATGTTAAATCAACTAGGTAAGTCTTTACACTATTTTAGACACATCAAATATTTGTCCTACAATTATATGAACAACTCATGAAATAAAACTGAGTGGGATTAAAGTCATCAGTGTCTTGGCTGCCATTTGAAAATTCTGCTCTCTTCTGATTCAGGAAAAAAAGGCTCAATCTTGATTCTTTCTTTGTCAGCCTGTGAACAAGCTTCTAAAGGCCTACTAATGGTGTTCAAGAATGCATAACATTGTTCCTAGATTTTTTAGTACTAATACAGTCTTATAGCTGATGCCAGGAACATGGATTCCTCAACCAGCAATTCATATCAGGACAACAAATCCCCAGGACAGGCTTTTAAAAAATGTAAAAAAAAAAATCCTATAGCAAAGCAAGCTTGAACTGGGCTCACATTACATATGCATGATCAAGAGAGTCCATTAGACATTAATCTTCTTCTGAGACTAACTCAGGCTAATACTTAACTGACATACTAAGACTAATTTTTATATTCAGTTCAGTCATATAACTTCATATTAGCTGAAAGACTGATATGGCATTCTTTTTGTCAGGAATACCTATATAGCATGGCAATGTAGAAATAGCTTGAAGCTGTTAAAACACTTCACTTTTTGAGTTTTCTAGATCTCTATTTGACATTGCCTTCTGAATTTTATGCAATCTACCTATATAGCATGGCAATGTAGAAATAGCTTGAAGCTGTTAAAACACTTCACTTTTTGAGTTTTCTAGATTTTTCTATTTGACATTGCCTTCTGAATTTTGTGCAATCTATGAAGAATGATAGATGAATACTAAGATGTCATTTGGACAACTGCAGCAACTGGTGAGCTGAATGCTTAAATTTTAATTTTTTATAATGCCATTAATAGTTTCATTCAAAGGCGGAGTAACTGTAAGAATTATAAAACCTTCATGACCTCATTATGAGTGTTACTTAACTCTTGTCTTTCAGGCTAGCTGGAGTCCGTGTGCTGGACACTTGCATAAAAAGATGTTTTCAAATCTGTGCATGAGGCCATGTTGCTGAACAAATGGCTTAGATTTATGACAGAGCATAAAATCTGAATTTGATATACTTGACAATGCAAAAATTGAGACTTCATAGATGAACAATCACATTTTATAATTTAAAAACATGTCCCAAACTTTTCAGTAGCAGCACGTGGTTTAATCCCTGTTGTGTTTTACCATCTGTCATGCAATAGTAACCTTTTCAAATTCTGCTGTAAAGTGGGCAGATACCTCTATTCTGTTTAAGTACAATAGGTGATGTATACATCTCTGAATTTATATTGTGGTCCTTTCCATTAATGGCACTGAACACTTTAGATGGTATCATTTTAAATGATGTCCATTTTGACTAGGCAAACTTGTTCTGTATTTAGTATTACGTGACAAGAGTGCTGTGGTGCAGGCTGTGTGGCTACAACCCATGCATCTAGCCATTCTCAGAGCTGGGATGAAGGATGATGCCTCTCTCCGAGTCGCGTGAACATATAGCATAGGGGACCCTGGAAAATGTGTTGTCAAGGGAGAAGAGTGTGAAAATTTCTGTCTAGCCATTCTCCTGAATACACAGATATATAAAAATATTCTTTAACTGAATATGTATAGCAAACGCTCGTTATTAATCTGTCTCTTGCAGATGAGCAAGAGCTGAGTATTCTGAAAATGATTCTAACCTTTGCTAGATGCCAACATATCCTGTCGTAAAATAGCAGCAGCCAGATATGAGAATTGGGACTTTTCCCATTCCCTCAGGGAGCTACTTCAAATAGCAGCCATTTATTCTGCTTTGTCAACAAGATCTTTGTCAAGGTAGCACTGAGATCAGCTCAGGAATAAGGACTATCTTCTCCTGTGGTTGCTTCCTTCTGATCTGGTTAGGTAGACACAAAGCTGATTCAAAGAAGAGTCTGAAGCTTTTCTCTGTTCATTGCGCTACTTTCAGCAGTTTTGTTGATGGCATGCCTGGAAGGAAGTTTCTGGTATCTTGGTAGCCTAGTGGTGCAATTTTTAATTTGCTGTTCATTGCGAGTCAAACAGATAAATGGCAAAAGGCTTGTGAGTTTAGACGCGCTTGTTCAATAGGGAAGAGCTGGTGGCAGCACTAAGTGTGCCATTAATATGAATATTATGAAGCCCTTATGCTCTCAGTCCCATGATTTAAAAGATGGGACTTGATAACTACACAGAGAAATATGATCAAAAAATATTGCTGGGGCTGTGACCTCCTTTTGAGTTGTGCTGGGTGGAATGGTACAGCTCATCTCAGTGAAGTCCTGGTCAGGAGCAAGATGCAAAAGCCTATCCTGGGGAAGAAGTGCTTTCAGCACTTGCTTTCTGCTGCCATTCATGATGTTCATGTCAATCACCATGTCACTGAACAGTTCTTGGAGGCCCTGTTCTCATGCAGTTACTAGGTACAGGACTTGAATTTTTTTGGCAGACCTTAAACTTGTCAGAATGTTATAGCCACCTTGTCCCTTTTCTGGCATCCCATTTGAGTGCCGTATCATCTTTTCTTCCCAGGGTAGGACTCAGCTATTCTCTGATTGTCAGTGTCTGTGTGGCCAGCCTAACCTCTTAAGGAACACCAGAAGTGGGTTTTTTTTAGTTCAGGTTTTTGGGTTTTGTTTTTTGGTAATGGCTTGCATCCACTTCTAAGGTGTCCAGCAAAAGCATAAATGGAGCTGTTTATTTGTACCTTCTGTGACTATTTACAGAGTATTATCCATCAAGCCTTAATCCAGGACCAACTAATGAGTGAAAATGTTTGAAAATATCACCCTTCATATAGGCTGTGATTTGAAGTGAGTAGAAACACTACTCCCACCAGGAGCAATCATGTAGAGCTTCTTTCTATGCAGAATCTGGATGTAAATTTTACTTTAACTCACTTGCTTATCATCATGCACATCTAGCTGGATACCTGTATTTCTTCTCTTTCACCAGCACTATTCAGTAATGAAGAGCCTTTTAGCAGCAAAAAGGCATTTTGGAAAATGGCTGAAAGCACTGGAAAAACACTGAAGTGTATCGGGGTTTATATAATTTGAGGGTGAGTGAAGTTCCATGACAGCTTAAGATGGTTTAACAGCTTTATTACAACTGGAAGAAAAAAACCTTTTCCTTCCCGCTTGCCTTGTGCTCATTTCTGATGTTAATGGAATGTTTTTGAAATGATTCGGCTGACTAGCCCAGCAAAACTAAAGAAAAGTCTTGTTCCTTTCTAAATTCAGTCCCAGTGAACACAAGAGGTAGTGTAAGAGAAGGGATGGCTCTGTCTGGCCAAGAGAGGAAAGAATGAGGAAGCATGACAGCATGGTCTGCTCCTTGTCACTGCTTGGGTTTGCCATTAGACTTTATTCTGGATTATACAAATGAGCAGATTCAAACACTGTTGTGTTTTTGGGCTTTGTGGGTTTTTTTTTTAAATAAGCCCTGAAGCTTAAGGGATGCAACCTGGTATCAGCCTCTGCTGTGTTTACATAAAAGTTCTCCTCTCCTAAAGCTCCTGGCTCTATGGCTGACAGCCCTGTTATCAGATACTTTGCATCCTTTGGTAGAGAGCCCTGCCATCGAGTTTTTCTTTGGGCTTGCATTAATATTAAGCAAATCAGCCAACCAGGCAATTTGGAAACCAAATTCCAGGAGAAGTTTGCCCCATTGTCCAGAGTTTAGAGTTGTGTTTACCTTAGGCTTGTAGGAGTGACAGCATCATAGTTTAAGGATTTCTCACTTGACTGACTACTTGGGCTGCCGCTGGGATTCATCTGTAGCATCATCGAAAACTCTACTGGCAAAGTTTTCAGTAGGGAAAATTAACTAATATCAAGCTGACAGGACTGGACTCATGGTATATCTAAACCTCTTTGTAAATGACGATGATGCCTCTGTGCCGCACTGCTGTTGCTCCTGTGAAAGGACAGATGATGGTTTTGAAGGCATTCAGTCCTGACTGCATGCAATGAGAAGCCCCAGCATGGAGGCACTGGCTGTGACATTCCCAGTCTGGGGTGTGTGATGTACAGTCTGGAGTTGCAGAACCGTAATTGGTCACCACCAATTTTGTACATATCTCCCACAGGATCCTGCCTGTCTCTTCAGTGGAAAATGACAGCTTTTAGTGTGTTTTTCTTTTGTTTCTAGACCCATACCTTGTTTGTGACCATACAGTGTTTTTGCTTTGTTAGGGATGTTACACTTTTAGTTGGCTGCTCTGATGAGCTAACCTCAGCATTAAGCTTCAGTCCAGACTGCAATACTTTGCAAATTTTGGGACTTCTTTTCAGCATTAGAATCTGATAGATCTCTTAACATTTCTGTGGGCAAGAGCTAAAATATATATAGTACTTAACAATAAGGTAGTGAATTACTAACTCTTAATCAAAAGTCCCTGCTTGGAATTGTTTGTTGAAACCGAAGAAAAAAGCTTATACGGTTTTATTTCAAAACAGTAAAGAATCAATAGCTGAGTTTTGTTTTGTATTTTAGTAGGAAAAGTAAATAAAATTTAATATAAAATTTCTATTAAATTTCAATTTATTTTAAAGGAAAACCAGCTAATAGGTCTCTTTGGGTGAGAAAGGAGAATAAATTAATTGTTCTTTGTGAACATAAGCTTTCAGTGGTTAGAAGTCGTAAGTGCAGACAACACATTTCATTCTTGTCACTTGGAAGCAAAAAGCAAACACTGAATTACTGAGACATTTCATCAGCTCTGGTAAGGAATATGAATATCGTAGATGCAGCTGCTGGCGCACTCTTGTGATAAGCTCAGTGTAGCAGAAATGGAAAAAAACAGTATTCACATGAATGAGGTAGAGGTTGATTCTTGGTTGTGCAATCCATTTTAATGAACACCGTACTTTCCATTTGCTCCCCTTTCACCCCAAACAATGGAGTTCCCCCTGAAGTACCTGCAAGGTAATAAATAGTCTCCTACAGCAAATAACAGAGTTCACCAATAGTCTGAAACATTTTTGTCAATAAATCCATTAAGATTTACATGAAAGACATCACATGTTAGATGAATTGAAGGGAGGGGAGACAACAGGGGATAGGTTGGGATTTAATAAAGGGAGATAGATACTCTCAAAAATTAATGACCTGTAACACTGAAATACGAAGTTTTGGTTGGGTTTTTTTGTTTCTGTGTTGTGGGGGGTTTTTTTCTCACAAGTGCAGCGCAGGCATCTATAACACAGCTTTCTACATATTTATGCAGATTAATGATCATAACCTTCCCACTGCAAATGAGCCATTTCTTCTGATGCAAAACAGTTAACCCTGTACTGTAGCTAAGATCTCAATTTCTACTTTTTGGGATAAAATTTCAGAAATGCTACACTACATTGTTCTGCAAAATTAATTTCTTCAAATTAATATTTGGAATGAAATAATTTTTTTTTCTCTCCTATCAAAAATAAATATGGGAGTTACCTGAATGTATAAAATGGCTGAAAGGTATAACTTGCCAATATTTTTAGTAATAATATTAAATATTGATTATTTTACTGCATGATTGCCAAAATGAGTATTTTCATACTGGCACACACTTGTAGCAGCTACTAAATTACATTAATGTGGAACCTCTTTTTACCTTTAGGGTTTCATAATCCAACATTTGTCAATATTAAATCAATTCAGTGCAGATTGCAGATACTTTGTGACTCCCAACAAAAAGAGGAAAGACCAGTAGAATTTTTACAGCTAGAACAAAATTTCAGACACCCACCCATGCAGAATTTTAAATTAGGAAGTAGAACAGGTGAGGACTTTTCAAAATTATTTTCTAAATTTGTAAATGTAATAATTTGTGGTGTTTGAGATGAAAAAATAATAGGACCCACTAAATACAGTCACAGAGACTAATAATAATAATTCTATAGGAAGAAACACTGAAAGAGTACCCCAAAATTATTCTCCCTTGCTGCTCTGGTGAAAAGCATCTACCAGAGACTTCAAGTGCCCTGTGCGCTGTCTTTCTAGCTTTAGTACTGTTAAATGTTCACAAGAGCTAGACTGAGACAAGCCAATTACTTTCATGTATGATTTAGTTAATGTTTTAAAGCAGGTTTGCAGAAGTGCTTGGCTAGGACTACAACCCACTTATAGAGGGATCTTTCTTATAAAGAAATACATGCTTTCTTTTCTTGCTATTAGGAAAAAAACATATGGCACCAGTTTGGAATATACTTGTATACTCCAAGATGCTCCGTCATCTTAAATTCTCTGTCATGAGAACACTGTCCTGTCTTAGCTGTTTTTGCAGTATGTGTTGGATGGTTCTGTGAAAACAACATAAAGGCGCTTTCTGAAATGATGCAAAAATCAGGGATGCTCCCAAGGGTCATTAAGTGATAAAACCAGATTTTGATTCAGACTTCAATTCTGGAGGACTATAGGCTTGCAAAATCTGTTTCTGTCATGCCTGCCAGACAAACCTGAAATATTTTGCTAGATGAGATAACGTCACAATAGGATTATTTTTTTCCATTATAGTTTGAAATATGAGAGAAGTGGTAATTGTTACTAGAAAAGGCTGCATTTCATTTTCTGAGTGATGTAGGGTCCAGACTTCACAAATTGATCTAGAATGGAGAATATGAGTCCACTTGCACTTTAGACTGACTTCCCAAAATCAAAGATACTACTTCAGGCTTCTGGTTTGTAACCATGGGTCTTAGGAATATAATTTATCGCATGTCAGCTTCGCATAGTGTTTATTCTTTACAGATAGTAACTCATGAAGATGTGGTAGTTCTTTCTTCGTCTGGTGCCCAGCCACATAGAGCTGTGACTTTGCTACAGTGGTTGAGTTACCAGATCTGGATAATTTAACTCAGATCTTGTGTTCAGTCCTTGCTGCCAGCAGTATCCTCCAAAAATGTTTTTATCCTTATATATTGGGTGTGTGCTTAAAACCGTGGTCTACATAGAATGTCAGCCTGGCTTACTGGTGGTAGCACAGCCATATTCCAGTTGGTTTTGCCCAATTCTGTCATCCCTTGCAGCAGTTGGGTCCCAATGATGTTGTTAGAAAAGTTGCTCTTTCTTGGCTTGGCCTATTCTGCTCCCTCTGATGAAACTGCTCCAACATCCAGTACAGACTTAATGGCAGCAATATATAGTGTGTGCATAGGACTGTACAGTGCTTTCAGGCATCTGCTCAGTCCCCTGGATGCCTTGTGTATTTGGTAAGCCACTTGAAATGGATTTTTGTCTCTAACATTGTCTCATATCCCAGCACACAAGAGGTTAAGGTTAACGCTGAAGATGTCTGTCTTACACCAGGCATTGAATAATCCATCCTTGTCCCAGTTCAGAAGGCATGTAATTCTGTGGACCTATCCTCCACTTACAGTTAATCATGCCAAATGTAATGTGGAGGAAATCCAGAGAGAGAGATTGATAGCATAGAGAATTAAATCTAAGGTCTTTCAAGATTAGGAGTTTCACTGACCATAATTATGTCTCAGATTTCAGTAGATAACTGTCTTGGCAGAATGATCATTCTCATGGCTTGCCACGGATCCAAAATATTTCAGGGCTATCAAGTATTTGCTTGGTCATAATTAGAAGGGTTGAAAGCAATTCTTTCTTAATATCCTTTCTTTTTTTTAATGATTCAAGAGCAATTTTTTCCCCTGCCAAATGCCGATTTATCTTGAAAGTATTTTCTTGATTGCACTTAATATCTGAAGAAAATATTAGAGGAAATAATTTAGCATACTCTATGTATAGCTCTGTATTAATCTTTATATAAGTTGTTGTAAGCCATGTTGCACATACAAAGGCTTTTAAGTGACCGCAAAGTTAACCAATGAACATAAGTATGTACTGCATTTCAAATATTATGCCTCCTCATATTTTTTGGCAGTCCTACAGAGTAACAGAGTAAACTGAAACTCCAAGCAGTTACTTATCAACTGCCTTTGATGGTAATCTGGATTTAAATATTGTCTGAAGGAGATTTCCACTTGGATGAAGGCTGGCTGAGCAAGGCAGTTGACAGGATGCTAATAGCACCTAGACAAAAGGGCAGTGCGGGTTTCTGATCTCCTGAGTGGAGAAAATCTGTCAGAGACATGCAGCACATGAGTAGTCTTGTTCACTTGCTCAAGGGGGGTGGCAGCATGTACTTTTTCCCCCAGTTGGTATTGTTTTTAAGACCTTTGCATTGAAGATGTGGAGGTTGCCACAGTGTTCCAGGTCATGAGGTTGGAGTGCTTGCAACATGCTCCGCTGGGGACAGGGCCTGCAGCTGAGAGCCCCTGGGACAACCCATCCAGGGCAACTGTGATAACCTTTTTATTAGGCAGCATGTCTTGCAAGAAATCTGCTTCACACATGCTTTGTCATTCAAATTTCTGTTGCCTCCTATTACTTTTCAGGTACACCATAAAAAGCTTGGGTATGATTGATTTTTTTTTTAATTTATTCATCAGATGGTACTTTTGGCTTATGTTAGTACTTCTGTTAGAGAGGGCAGGTGGCTGGCCATTCTAATGAAAGACCTCTGGTATATCTTTACCCTGACGGGGCAACCAAGTCTGGTAGCATTTAGATTAGGTTTGTTAGCTTTTGGATTGAATTACAAGGCCAGTTTTTCCAGGCAATTGATAGATGTGTCTGGGAAAGAAGTGGTCAGAAGGAAGGATTTCTTCTCAATTTTTCTTGGGGATTTACTTACGGATTTTTAAAGTAATTTTTGATGTTGCCTTAATAGAATGATGCAATAGGTTCTGGACAATAATGGTAAAGCTGAAGTGTAACGGCAAAGAAGTCTTTATTTCCGTGAAGCTTTTTGGTTTAACTAATCAAAGAGACTCCCATGCTTCCACTTGGATTTACCACCTCATTTTTCCTCTGAGAGCCATTGCAAATGCAGTAACTTTCTGCCTAATAGTCTTCTAGTGTACACTGCGATATGCTAGTATCTGCTGATTGCATTAGAGGGAAACCCGTAAGTGCAGCTGACTGCAAAGTTTTCTACGCTAACTTGTTGGATTTGGAGGTTCTTTTCAGTGATTATGTTGGGTTTGCTGCTGGATCAGACTGGATGTCACTTGCAGATAAAGTGCACACTATGCAGATAAGATTTGGGGTGGCTGTATGTGTGGTCAAAATACTCTTCTCCTACTCTTGAATAACAGGCTCCAGTCTGCTTCCAGATGTCTCCAATCCTCCACAATATGTGTGAGCCTTCAAAGCACATGTTAAAATGGCTTTATCCTTTGTAATCCCCTTAAAATTTTCCCTGGCAGTGATAGCAACGATTTTTATTTCTATTGCTTTGTCTGCAGGAGCAGGAATCTCGCACCAGACAGCCCTCTCCACCTGCCCCTGGTTTGTGTGCTGTATTGGAGTCTGCCTTGACCCCCCAAGCTGTTGCAGCTGGCATTACTGAGTGGTGTTGACCCACATGAACTCTGCAGGCTTTTGAGGACAGGGGACGGTAACACTTGGACTTTGCTAATCCCTTCAGGGCTTGCATCCTGCCTGGAGAAGAGGTGGTCAGTGTCTGTCCCTTATGCTCTGAATGTTGTCTGTATCTCAGGAAATGCTGTTTTTTAATGATCTCAAGGATGTTATACATTACCTTCTTACCCAGCTAGTTAAATAAATATATGATACCTTTTACTTACAGTGCAGATGCTTTCAGTAGAAAAGTGACTTTTTTTCCAAAATCTTTCTTGATGTAACTGCTTTCTCTAACATATACACACATTTCTTACACCAATAAAAAGGGCTTTTCAGCTATAGATCTCTAGAACAAAAATCACATCTAGTTGCTAATTAGATAAGTTACAGATGTTTGTTCCCTTCTCCTCATTTGTCAAATGCACATCTCATTGCTTTTTCTTTTGCATATATCCATTCTGGAATTCATATAGAGCAGGTGTTATAACACAGACCCTCAAATAATTCCCTTTGCTGATCTGTATGCTTCTGGCTCTCACTGGTGTGTCAGTCTCATTCTCTGCAAGAAGATAAAACGACAGTTTTCATTAGGACCTGCAGGCAGGGCTGCAG
>NW_010523867.1:0-13019 GCF_000687285.1 Phaethon lepturus | reverse complement strand
TTCCTGCTGGTGACAAAGCTTGGAGTCTAGTGTGGGCCTGCAAAGATACCTTGGTGTTTGGAACAGAAAGGTTCCTGCTTCCTACACTGTCATGCAAGACAGAGAGCCCCCTGTTAGAGCTACCTGGACCAGAGCCCCAGGGAAAATGCAAGTCACTAGGCAGAGACACAAACTGGCTCAAACTGTCATTCCATCCTCCTAAATGTCAGCTGGATTTGTGAAGGGAAGAACAAATCAACCAGTTGGAGATGATGGACCCCTTGGAGCCTGGCTTCCCCCTGAGCTGCATCACAGGTGCTCAGCCTTTCAAAAAGATAGAGACATATTGCAGAGAGAGGAAAGGTACATGAATGCAGTTTTGATGCAGTGTTGTTCATATTCTTTGCTTGTTTGTCTGTTCTCCTATCTAGTAGGATAATTTGCCTCTGCAGTTGCAGTAATTTTTTTGCATAAATTGGAGAAAAGTGAAATGGACATCTTCTACATGCATGTGTGCTAAAAGCATTTGGGGACTGACTCTTAAACAAGGAATAATTAGTCCCCAAAGTTAACTCCCTATTGAGATGAATAGGGTAATTCACGTATCTAATATGTTAAAGCAGTGCTCAGCCAAGAGCAACATCTCTTATTTTAGAACATTTATTTTAGCAGCTATCAGGATTGAAAGTTAAGTCCTCTAGTTTTCCATTGCAAAGTTGTATCATGCAGAGTTGGCCTTGGCCAGGAAAGCAAAAAAAATGTATCAGATTAGTATAGATACTAATGACTCTCGGCTGTCTTCCACATCCAAAGTTAAGCTAAGAAGTAAAACAAGATGATGAAATTGCTTCCTTTTAATATTTTTTGCCTCATAGTTTTCAGCATTTTTTAAACTATTAATCATTAAGTTTTGGTAAAACTGGGGCTTTCTTGCCTCCTTACCACATCATTATAGAGAAGTGAATCCCAGAAATCAGCATATGCCAGTACCATCATGGGTGCTATGTATTGTCGGCCATGGAGTTTTGTACAGCAGAAGGCTTTAAGTTCTTTACTTGCATCTGAACTCAAAAAGTCAGTTACAATGACAGCTACCAGCCCCATCACCATTCTGACACTTAAAGATACCAAATGTTACTGGTTTATTTCTGGGAGGATTTCTTGTATGTAGTTTCCTTCTGTGAGGCTTAAATGAAAAAGAATTTGACCATAAAAATTTTATATAATATTGACAGAGAAGGCCCTAAACTCTTGTAATCCTACTTTTTCTGCCTAATATGTGGTGGGTTGACCTTGGCCAGCTTCCAGCTGCCCACCCAGCTGCTTTCTCAGTCCCCCAACAAGTTGGGGCAGAAAGTAAGATGGAAAAGCTCATGGATCGAGGTAAAGACAGGGACATCACTTGCCAGATAACACCATCGGCAAACCAGCCTCAACTTGAGGAAAATTAATTTAATTTATTGACAATTAAGATAAATGTGGATAATGAGAAACAATGACAAATTGCCACACCACCATTTCCCCACCCCCTTTTTTCCCCAGGCTCAAATCTGCTTCTTTATTCCCAGCTCCTCCCTGCCAAGCAACGCAGCGGGGATGGGGAATGGCAGGTTGTGGTAACTCCTTAACAGTTCCACTCTGCTACTCCTTCCTCCTCGTACTTTTCCTCTGCTCCAGCTTGGGTCTTTCCCAAGGGCTGCAGTCCTTCAGGACAAGCCTGCTCCGGCATGGGGCCTTTCACAGGCTGTAGTGTGGGTATCTGCTCCCTCTGGTCTCCCCACAGGCTGGAGGGGAATCCCTGCTCCTGTGCAGGATCCCTGGAGCATCTCCTCCACCCCCTTCTGCTCCTAGCTCGGTGCTCACAGGGCTGTTCCTTGTGCTTTTCCTCACGCTTTCCCCTCGCTGCCGGGCAGCGTTTTGCCCTTTCTCAAACAGGTTTCCACAGAGGTGCTGGCGGAGGTGCTCGCCCGTACCCTGCCCTGGGGCGGCTGCAGAACCGCCCAGAACCAGCTGGAACCGGCCCTGTGCAGGGCGGAGCAGCCCTGGCCTCTCCTCACAGAGACCCCCCTGCTGCCAGCGCCTGTGAAAGGACAACCACCATGTACTAGTCAAGCATTTTTGTGAGTTGGAATTTAGCAAGAATAACTCATTGATTTACTATAACGTTTATACTGTTTTTTTCAAAATCTAGTGGTCGGAAGCTGAAAAATTGAGTGCTGTTTATTTCTCAGGAGGTAACAAAGCCAAACAAAGCAGTAAATGCAAGCCTGCAAAAGAACTTCTCCCCAGGATATACGTAAGGCTCTCGGGGACCATAATGTGTTCTCTATCATGGTAACCATGCTGGAGCAAGGTACCTCATTTGGGGAAGGACTTTTCTTCAGCAAGCAAAGGCTGCAGCAGCTTTTGTGCCATAGAGATGTAGAAGGACACATTTCCCCAGGTAGAGCTCTGGGCAAACCCTGAACAACCACAGGGGAGGAATGACTTCCATGGGAGAATGTGGATTTCCTTCCCGTCATTTCAGATGCAGGTACAAACCTGAGGCTAGCTTTGGTCAAGGCAAATTTGTTTTATCTCTGCAACACAAGCGTGGCTATACCCTGTGGGGAATTGGCCAAGGTTTCTGCTCTTTGCTTATGCACCGGCCTCTCTGACAGATACCATTGCCCTGTGTGTAGCAATGCTATTTCTCCTCTTTCCTTGTTGGCAGGAAGGAGCTGAATTCTGCCCATGTTCCAGAATAAAAGACATTTGCAGAATGGTGGGTGGTTTGGCATTTCCTCCTTGTAGATGCAGCTGATTTTGGAGGCAAGGTCAAGCAGGAGTGCCTGCTGCTGGGTTTATTTACTCTTTGCTGTAGTTATTTCCACCTGTCATCACTATAAAGTTTTTTCTCTCTTGCGAGCATGCAACAAATTTAGCAGTTGGCAATGAGAATTTAGCTGTTCCTCTGCTTTTTAATACCATAGGTGATCATATAGCAAAGTGACAGTGAAGGAAAGAGAAAGCAGGACTATTTTTCACTGAACTAAAATGTAAGGAGCTACATTTCTCCTCACTCCAGCAATGCTGAACTCCTTTGGTGTCAAGTGAGCGACGCTACCTTGTTACATGGAGAAGCATCTACCTCTTAGTGGTATTTCCACTGCCTGCTTCTATAACCAGCATAGTTACCACACTCGCTGTGATCATTTGGCTCAAACCTTGCTGTATAGGAGTTGTCAGGCTCCTCTTGTACTGGCTGCGTTCTTTTTTCCTATTGTAGCCACCTGAATAGAAGTGATTTTGTGCTGAGGGTTTTGGGGTTTTTTTCCACATGAAGGACGAAAAAATTTGCATTTACTTTGAGGCTGACTTGGATGCAGGTGAAATATTTAGCAGGATGAGGGAGTACTGGTTAGTCAATTATAACTTGATTGACCTGCTTTGTCAATCAGATTGATCTGGGATCTTTGCAACGCCTAGAAAAATTTACTCTGTCCTCACAAGGTGGGAATTTTTGCTTATGTGCACACATTTGGTTTGGAAAACTCACTCTCTTGTAGATCTGTATCTGCTGTGATAAAGTGGATTTCATGATCACTGGGGCGGGCCCAGATTAATCCCTTTACTAAAACAAAATTATAGTGCATCAAGTTTACTTCTTAAGGGACTATTTGACTCTTCTGTGCAGTGAGTAAAAGAAACTTGGCACATCCTATGCTTACAGATACATGCAGATTGTGTGGATTCAGTATCTGTTGTACTGTGTTTAATCTTGGTTTATTTAGTCTGTGATATGCCACTGAAATATGGTTGTGTTTTTCAACTCAACTCCCAAATCTGTAATCCCACAGAACAGCAATATTTCACACTTCTGTAATTCATAGTTTTACTGTATCCCAATGTGTAAGTAACTTTTTTATGTGGCCAATTCTGGAATGAAAATAGGAACTGGCTAGAAATCCAGTGACAATATACAGCCCTCTGAGATGGGGAGCACAGTGGTGTCCAGTGAGGGAGCAGTGGGGAGAACGTTTGGTAATCAAAACATAATTAATCAGGACAGAATTTGGCATGGTACAGCAATATTACGTGCCAGGCACCGTAGAGGGAGAAATGCTTAGGCTCAGGTTCTCATCCAGAGGTTGTCCCTTCAGTATGCTGAAGCATGTCTGCTACTGGAAGCATTTAATTTAGCTCAAACTCTAATGAATAGGAGGGCCTGAGAAAGTGCCTGGTATCATTATTACACTCTACTTGATGATGGAAAAAAAAGTTTAACTATGTTCACCCTTATCTCTCACAGGGGCAAAAATGAAATTGACACAATCCGTATTTGAGCACTGTGTTTCTGATGCAAACAGTTTTTCAGAGGTCTTCCATAAAATACTGACTTCACATCCTGCTGACTTGCTGTGTCTAGCAGGATGGTAGTACACAGGATAAATTGACTGTAACTTAGTGGTATTTATTTCTTTTACTATATTAAATTTGCGTTATAATACATGACATGTAGAAGCTCTTTGGGAACCTCAAGACAGTGGTTATACAGATATAAGATGAGGTTCTATTTTATTTGTGTACTGAAGTACATTTACAGTAATAGGATCAGCTTTTAGAGACTTTTACGAAGAGCTGGCACAATGGCTTGGGCTAAAGACAAACCACATGTATTGTCAAGACCTAATAAGGACTTATAATATAATGATGATTAGCAGACTAAATCACTCCAGTTCTCTAAAAGGAGGCCAATTCTATGTGTGTCACTTGAACTGATGGTGAAGGTTTTGACAGTAGATTTTTTGCTTGCCACTTCATGTAAATTCTTGTGCAAAAGATGTTTTCTTTTTAGATGTAGTCACAAGGTCAAATGTATCAGTTTGAAAAATGAAGCGGAAATGTAGAAATTGTAAGATTAGTTTAAAAAGTATACACACTGTGTATGAGTACACATATGTCTGTAGAGAGATACATGCATGCACACATCTGATGAATGATTTTTGAGGGTCTTTCCAAACAATAATCGATTTCCCTTTGTCCTTTATGAGATTGATAATGTGGGTAACACACTAAGACTCTTCTAGACTGATGTAGTCTGTTTCTAGAAAGTGCTTTCTTTAAGGCTGTAACCCAAAGGTCACCACCCTGGCATAGAGGAGAAAAATAATACAGAGCTCTTGCAGTCAGAGACAAATACTTTTCTACCTTAGTACACAACTCTGCTACTAAAAGTGTACTGCAGCAAGGAAATCCATTTGCAGTTTTTCTTTTACATAACAGTTGCAATGCCCTTAAGAGCCCCGGGTTGTTTCCATATTCACTTCTCCAGTTGCCCTGCAGCATAGCTGCAATAAAAAGCCTGTTTACAGAGAACTGGTACTGTTCTGTGAAGTGTTTCTCAGCAAACATTACAGGTCAAAAGCATGTGTTTTGACAGCTTTGAAAGTATTCTCAGATAATAATATGGAGGTTCCTACTTTTTTGCTATAAGAGTTCTTTACTGAAGTACAGGTACCTTTTACAATTTTGTTTTATATCAGTCTTACTGTAAGCATACCTGTGAAGGTAAAAAGCAATTGGGGATGGACTGGCCTTGTAATTGCCATATGCCTGATTGGCCATAATCTGTGTCTGGGGTAGCTGTTTTCAGCTGTGATGAATGTCCCTCACTGCTGAGTGATGGACGCCACCTGCACCCTCTGTGCAGGTATAATGGATTACTGAGCTATTTTTCTGTATATTAGCTCAGTTTCTCTTACTCCTTCACCTCTGATCCTTTTTCTGCTATGTATCCAATGACCAGATTTTTGCTTACAACAACAATCTTACTTCATATCCTGTGCTTTTCTTTGTTCAGTTCTGACATTTTCCTCATCACTTTTGCCCCTGCCCTTTTGTTAAGCTCCATAAACTTGGTCCCCACTGTTTAGCTGGATTGGGAGATTCTGTGAGTCTTTCTTCTTGTTCTGCTTTGAACCTACAATAAACAGAAGCTTGTTTAATAACTTCTGCATCTTAACCTGTGTTCTGACATACCTGTTGATGCAGCTTACCCAGGCATCTTTTCCATCCCACTAATGTTGCCACCTTGGTCAGCCATTTGTTTCTTCTGAAGCACTTTCGAGTGTTGTTGTCTCAGTTGACTTTTTTTTTTTTTTTGGGATCACCTTCCCTGAATGAAACCATAAAAACTATGAAATTGTTTTCTGTCTTCAGTAATTTTGTTTGTACTATTGAAGTAATTTGAACTAATTTGTTTTGTCTTATGGTTCTTAGTCTTCACCTGATATTTTGTTTTGTTTTGGTATCATGATTGGGGAAAAGACAGAATTCTTTATACTGTTTTTGCACCACACTTAGTACAAGGAGCCCTGCCAATAGGAACTATGGCTCTGCCCCTAGCAACCAACAGGAAAAATTTTAATAAAAATTTTTATCTGTCTTGGTCCAGCTATTCAATAATACATAAATATTCATAAGCAGATTGGTGCACTTTCTGTAATAATGAAACATATTAGATGTTGTTTCTTGATCTAGTGCATTTGGCAATAGATGTATGGACATTTTTATATAAGAATATATATATATAAGAATAATAGCTATAAGAAGAGCTGGATGTCACATTTTAAATAACAGGTGAAGGAAATAGACCAACAGCATAATGGGTTAGCGTGAAATCTGGTAAAAAGTCAGCACTGTGAGTTCCTTTTCAGGCATCTATATATCTGTTAAAATGTTTTTGTTTTTTTAATTTGCCCACATAGCTTTAAAAATTTAAAAACTTGTTAAGAGATCCTTTAAAACAATTTATACTAAAATATACAGTACAATAATACATAAAAATTTTCTGAATTCAGACATAGAAAAGAAGTAAATGTCATTTGGTGAAATGTCATTCACTGTCATATACAGCCAGTACATAGAATAGCTATACTTAAAAATTCACTCCTCTTCTAATGATTACTGATGCCAGTGCTGTTCTCCATGTTGCTTGTAGTAGGAAATCTCTGAAGCTTTTTCTTTTTTGATAAAGGAATAAATTCAGGGTGTGCACTCAGTCTCTCTCCCAGTATCTGAGGACAGAGTTTTTGCTGAGTCTGTTGATAACATATTTACAGTCTGAGGAACAGTGTGACAAACAATTGACCTCAGTTTTTCATATGCAGTAGAACTGTTGAATGACTATAGAATAAAGATTTAATCTTACTTTGTTATTTCTAGAAGAAAGTGAATGAATAAAACACAATTGCATGTGTTACCAAGAGCATTATATCTCATCACATTAGTATATAATTCACAGGGCTAAAAAATAACCAAAATCTTGCAATCACAGTTCAAGAGCCATTTCAAAGGCATTATGCATGGATGCAAAAGCAAAACTCAATTTTACCCTTGCCCCTAAGAATGAACTATGAATCCAGGCACCTGAGTAAGAATCAGAAAAATCTCTTTACAGCTCTGTCATTAACCAAGTGTGTTTCATCTTTAGCCATATGGTTGGTAATTAGAATAACAGATGAAGTACAATAGAAGTGTTCCTATTAAAATGGACAAGTTCATAGCTCTTGTGCAGGCAAAATTACTCCTGCAGTTCAGTACTTGTATAAACAATGTCTTAATTATGTTTGCATCTAATACTATCAGCAGTCCCACTTTTGCTATGTGCAGTTTTGTAGATTATTCCAGTTAGGGAGAAAAATTGATGATGGACTTGTCATCTCTAATAGCATCTGTGAATTATAGCATGCACAGGCGGAGGAATGAACATAAATGCACAATACTGAAATACCGAAGGAGAGAAATGTGAAAGGATAACTATAGAAAAGAGGTTCAGAAAATGCAGCCTCAGAGGGAAGTTCAAGGAAACTAGATACATTTAATCTATAAAAAAGAAAGCTAAAGAAGATCCAAAGAGGGAACTAGAGAAGCAACAACAGAGGTTCAGAGCCTTGCAACACCTGCTCTGTCCTTACAGCACTCTGTCAAGGCATCCTCTGGCTGACGCTCTTTAAAGATTTATTGGACCTTAGTCTTTTATTCTTCTTCACCTCATCTCTTTCTTAGCTGTCCCTGCCTAGAACTCAGACACACAGGCTTCATTCTTATATTTGCCTCTGGTTTTGATGGAAGCATGTCCTTGTAGGCTTTTAAAAATAAAGGGCAGTAGTTAAATGTATCAGTTACAGAAAGCTTAAGTGCCATCTGAGGCAACATCTTAAGCCGATCGGTAGTTTAGCTTAAGCCAGTCAGCAGTTGTAGCATCCAGAGTGAAGCTAATAAATATTTACACAATGTCTGTACATGTGTGCTTTTGCCTAATTGTCCAGTTCCCTATCTATACAGAGTGCTTTTTCATGCAAAAGAATTGTTTAACTACCTTGTGAGAAGGAGTGGTTAGTTTGTGAGGTGATAGTGGGCATGCAACTCTTCACAGAAATCAGCATGGGTTTGACCTTGCTTAGCTGTGTCAGTTAAATTAGAAGGTTCTTTGCCAAATAAGCAAAATGAGGTTAGAATTTGAGTCAGGTTTTCAGAAAGCAATGGTATCCTTCTGGGCAGCCTTTACAGAAAGGCACAGGAATGAACAGGAAGCTTCTAGAAAAGCTGGAAACCAGAGTAACGTCTGATGAGGATGAATTAGATGCCTACATCCTGTGTAAGCCAGCTGACAACATTCTGGTGTAAACCAGGAGAGAACAACCAGCCCATGAATTGTTCAGTTCTGTGATGTGCATATTTTTTTAAGTTCACACTATGCTAACAAAACTGCTTGGAACAAGTATGCATGGGAGGCCAATCATTGCTCTTACACATGTAATTCCCATTGAAATCAGTACATTTGAGTAAAGGTTGCTTTGTTTTTATAGAAACAGCTCTTCTGAGTGACTACAAATTTAGTGGGAGAAGTACCAAGAAGTTACTGAGCTTAGAGAAGCAAGAGATTTTTTTTCTGATGCTAGGTTTAATTTTCATATATTTTGGATGTAGGGAGTAGGCAAATTTCCTACCTGTTAAGGAGGGTAGGGACAGGGCAAACTTTCAGGTGGCATCCATTACAGCTAAAGAGGCTTTCATAACTCACACCAGCTGTGAGGCTCTTGCCAGTATTCTAATCAAGAAAAAGCAACTGTGTATAGTGAGCTCTTCTGACAAAACTAGAGGACCTAGTTTGTGACTCTGGAGGCAAAATTATGGATGTAAGCATAGCAAAATTTTTATTATTGCTCCTATATTGCTGAGAATATCTAGGGCTTATCTCTGCTTGTCAGGATCTTCTGAGCTTTGCTCTGCTGCTATGATTGCTGTATTGCTGACTTTGCTGATGGAGTCAAGAATATGCTTGTGCAGAGGGTCATTATGACATGTGGATGGGAGGCTCTTTAACAAGTATTTGGGAGGAAGGAAATTGGAACTCAAAATGATCTTAAAGTGAAGAACTGGACTGAAGCATCAAAAGGTAAGTGCAAGGAAGGAAACCCAGAGAGAATACTTGGCCTGGTAGCTGATCAGCAAAAATATATCTGGTGATTATCGGGTGAATATGTGGCAAAAACACAGTGCTGTTACCAAAAAGAAGAAAAGAAGCTAATTTTAGTTTGGGATTTCTCAACTGGAGTTTTGTATCTAACATGAGCGAGGACATTTCTTTGTCTTTCCTGAGATTTTTGAGTCTTCAGCTAGAACATGGGTGTAATCCTGAGCTTTACCCATTAGTACAGGCATACAAAAATGAGAGAAATATGAAAGGAAAAAAATAGAAATGAGAAGTTCAACAAATTTAACCTCTGAGGGAAGCTTGAAGAAATTAGATTATTTTGCTCTAGGGAAAAAAAAAGAAGGCTAAGGGAGACCAGAGTAACAAATACCTAGTCTGTAAAAGATGCTATAAAGAAGATTGTGATTTCTTTTTTTCTGTATCCTCTGAGGATAGAACAAGTAGTAATCGGCTCTAATTGTAGGAAAGAAGATATAATGCAGGAATTTAAAAAATATTTTTTCCACTGTGAAAATAATGGAGTGGTAGAAGCAGGCACCTAGGTATGTGGTAGGACATTCTTAGAGAGTTTTTCTTAAGTGTATTAAGATAACATCTGCCAAAGGTTGTCTTGGGTATTCTTGATTTTGCCATAGCACAGGAGGTGGAGCAGGTGATTCATTGAGATTTTCTTCAGACTGTGTGTTCCCTGCCATAGACTGTAGCCTCTCATTTTTACTGTATTTTGATTGCTATGTTACAAAACTGAAATAGTTCAACAGAAATCTTCCAAAGGCTGTAATAAGGTCTCACAATGAGAAGTGTCGTGGATATTGCAGGAAATTCTTTTAATGTGCCATAGAGCAGGTGCACACCTCATAACACAGCAGAGGCTATTGTGGCTTGAAATAATGCAATTATGAGTTTGGAAGTTCTCACAGAGTGGCGTTTTCCAGATTTGCTGGTTTGTCAGGCTACTGCTTTTTTTTTTTTTTTAAGTTTAGCCTGAATATATTTCTTTATATAGCAACGTAGACATGCTTTTGCTATTTCAGCTTATTCTGCTTACTCTAGAAAGGGGGACAAGGCAGAGCAGACAAAACAAGAAACAAGACAACCTTCAATTCCATTTTAAATTAAAAAAGCTGACATTCATAGATTTTTTTGTTTTTTAATATTTTTTTTTAAACTCTCCTTTTCTGAAGGTCAAAAGGGACCATTTAGATTATCTGGTCTGACCTTGACTTGCTTTAATTTATTAACATCATCAATGCTGGTGATAAAATGGTTTCTGATGATGACATAGAAACACAGCCATGTTCAAGAGCTACTGTATCTTCACATACCATTTAAGCACACACAAGTGTGTGTGCTTATATGTATGGACACATTCTTATTGACGCATTTATTTGCATTAGTGAAATATTGGGCCTTCTGTATCATTAACAAATTTCTTCCATTTGCACAATTCCCTTCCTTCCTGAGCACATTTTTGAGTATTTATAGGAGTGCTGGTTTCTGAGAGGCACATCTTTCAGATTGCATTAAGAACTGTATGATCAAGTTTGCAAACATAATGGTCCAATAATTGTTTTAATACAGGTCATCTTGCCATTTAATTTGATGGAATAAATGATTTTTTAAAGCCTTGGTTTGGATTTATCTTAAAATGCCTTTCCACACCATTTAAATGCCATGAATATGGAACTCTTGTGGGCAGTTCATAGTTAACATGTTTCACCTGTGGATGAATGGTAGTTTTAGTCCTGATGGTAATGTATTTCTCATTAATTAGAAAATGCTTGCTATAGAGACTGAGAAACAGGTTATTAGAACAGTTGCTACTGATTGCTGTGTAATAGGAAAGCAATTTAAAAAAACCAAAACAGATAAACAATTTTTTGGGGGACTTTAAGATGATACAAGGAATTATGAAATTTCTTATTATTTTCTTGTACTTCCTTATGTATTTCTTATCATTTGTCATTTCTGTTATTGGAAAGGGAATTGGAAACACCGTGTTCTGCAGTTGTATAAACTTAGCACAGCATATACAGTCAGACTAATGTATGAGTTGTAATACAAGTAAAAATAGTTCTTTATGATTCTGACTTAGCAGTATACTTAAGCGTGTGCTTAGCTTTAGATATGTGCTCAAATCTTAAGTGTACTATAAACCAAATTTAAGCACTGAGCAGAAAAGAATGGAGGCAAATCCTTCAATGCTGTTGGTTTTGTTGGGTTTTTTTTCTAATTTATTTAATATGCATAGACCAAAAGACATTTCCCCTAAAAGTTCCTTATTTATTTCATGTTCACTCTCCAAGTATTTGTAACAAAGATTCCAGTCCTGAGCCTGACTTTGGAGTCATGTGGAGTTTTCAGACTCGGGGCCTGAATCATGGCACTGTTAATGTAGCAAAGTAGCTTGTTGTTATCAGTCTTTCTCAACTGTTCAGGAATTCATTGTTTTCAACCACCTACAAAGTGGTTGACTATCACAGAGAAACAAAATGAGATCATCCGTGAATTGTAGGAATTCTGCCTGTACTGCGTGAGCCTCTCTAGCACAGCTAAGATTTTTTCCAGAATTGATACATTATGCCTTTATAGTTGATTGGAGTGTTTGGAGTAGAGAGCTGTTAAAGAGGCTTGAAATGAGGTGCTGTAAGAAGAGTTTGATTGAAAAGGTACAGAGTCATGAAATCCAGTTAAGCAATGAATTATGTGTCACACTGTATTATCAAAAGAACAGAATTAGTACAGCCCAGAAGAAAAGTGAGGGCACAGTATGACAATAGCCTAGGGCATATCTGAGAGGAATTAGTAAAATGAGATTATTTGCAGTACACAGTGCAGACACAAGAAACAGTAATGGACTAAAACGGGAGAAAAGAAACGGGTTTAAATAGCAGGAAGCCTTCTGTAAAAACACCAGTTAGGCACTTGTGTAACTGCTGTTTGTTATGCATGACATCTGTGATAAGATACCATGGCAAGATTAGTCAAGAAAATTTGTATGGATTTTACAACGATCAACACCATCCTACAGGGCTCTGTGCAGTCCACATCCTTGTCTGTCACTGTAGAGTAGGTGATGAGATGGTCTTCTCAGTCTGTTGGAGTAAGATTATTTTGTCTAGTTTAAGCAAAACAAAAAAACCCCTGAAACAGAATAGGGTTTGTTGCTCTTTTTGTACTTTGGAGTTAAAACTTGCTGTTACATGGATGCTCCAAGTGTAAGGGAACTGAGCAATGACAAGAACTTTCCTGATTCAGGAGTCATTATTTTGTTGGATCAGCAATGCATCACTCTTATTGTGTATGGGCCATTGGAAATTTAAAAAAAAAGGGGGGGGTGCAAAAGAAAAAAGAAATAGCTCTGGAGTGAGAGCACACCATAAAAACATTATGTACTTTATTTCAGTGGACCTCGATTCTGATATGGCTGTCTGCCATTTGCAATGGCCGCATATACCTCCAAGGCTTGCTTCTGAGCCAAGGTCCAGTTAGGCAGGATTTGCTGTGACCTGATGGACTTACATCTTCTCTATTGCAAAAGGCTGCAGAAATATTTTTA
>NW_010523866.1:65949-100098 GCF_000687285.1 Phaethon lepturus | reverse complement strand
TGCCAGGTAGGGCAGCCCGGGGGCGCCGCGGGAGCCTGAGAGGAACCCGGCGCCTCCATGAGCTCCTAGCTCCCACCCTGCCCCGTCCTCGCCGGTAGCAGCTCCAGGTGCGCGGGTCAGAGCAGAGCCGGGGACGCAGCTGGCTGCAATGGCGTCCAACATGGACCGAGAAATGATTCTGGCTGATTTCCAGGTAAATTTCAAGCCGCCGCCGCCACACAACCGTGGCCTCTCGCTGCTTTTCTCTTTCTCCTCATTACTGTGCTGCTTGTTCTTTGTGGGAAGGTTCAGGGCGGTGGGTGTGAAGCCCGCTCTTCAAAGCCTCCGCTCGCTCTTTCTTTTTTTTTTCTTTTGTCAGAATTGGGGAACATGTGCCCTCGTCTCTCAAGGTGCGTGAACAAAATGTCCTCTTTAACTTACAGAGTTTCGGTTTTTAATTAAAAACAAACGGGTTTTTTTATCCACTTTTGCTTGTTCTAACCCTCTATAACCACCCAGGCCCTGGACAGCTATGAGCCAGCTCACTTGGAAGAGGCAAATGCCAGGGAGGATACAAAACTCATCACTCCTCATGATTTGTCACAGTGTTTGTAATGAATCACTTACTGGTACTACAGATTAATGCTGAACAGAGGTGTTTCCAGTATAACATCAACACTAACTTCATGGTTGCCTCAGCCTGTGACTGTTGTAATGATGGTAAAGCACTTCCCACCCCATTCCAAACAACAACATGTTTATGTAAAGAGGAAGAATATGCCCTTATAAGTTGTTTGGTATCTTCTGTCCTCACTACGAAAGGGGTTATAATTTAACTTCAGACTTTTAAATCTTATTCCCAGAATTAAGTCTTTCTCTAAATAAGTGATGTGTTCAGGAGCCTGGTTAATCTGTTAATAATATTGATTCTTAATATTGCTTGTTTTTATATTGTTTTTCTAAGAACAAGTAAACAAACAAATGGAAGATACCTGCATCTGAAATAGTGGAGAGAGCCAAAAGCAGCTTGGAAGGGTATTAGATTATATTTGGAAACTTTTTTTTTAATATTTGCTTTTCAATGATGATTCTTTTTTTTTTTTTTTTTAAGCTTTGTCCATTTGCAGTGGTTGTTCTTACATGGATAGGTCCCTGGATGTTCTTGGATTGAATTGTAAAACTGCTGTGTGTATGTTCAACTTCTTAAGAGACTGTTTCTCAGCTGTTAGCACTGAAGCTATTTAATTTAGTTTTAAAAAAGGATCCCCTTCATTCTCTGTGTGTGTGTGTGTGTGTGTAACAAGAATGTTTCTTTGGAATTACAGGTAGGGTGACTGTAGGGTACATTATGTAATTCATCTTTTGCAAAAGGTATCTGATGTCTTACTGACGTAACACGTGGAGTTCCCTGTTGATAACAGGAGAGTGTTTTCCCTTTCTGTACCTGAATATCTTACACCCATATTTATTAAAATGTTTAACAAATGTTTCTACAGTGATCCTTTTTTTTAATGCTTGGAGATGCTTTTGTGTGTGTAAGGGGTGATGTCTCAATTTTAAAGCTGGGGTTTCGTAAAGGAGTTCTTCCAGTACCTATACACTGTATAAAAGGAAACTGGGACACCCCAATTCTGCACTTACAGTAGTGGAGACAGACTCTTATGGAATCCCTCATTAATAGCTGAAACAAGTTTACATTCAGGAATCTGAGATGATGACTTAAGTTAGTGGATGGTGAATGTAAGTTTTTTTTTTTTTTAATAGAGTTTTCAATCTGTATCCACTTTCCAAGTTTTTAGTGTCAATGCTGTTTTGCTGTTCTGCAGTACTTTTCTGCTTGGGTTTTGAAACCGGTTAATAAAGGTATAAGAGTAACTGCAGTGTTTGGTACTATGAAGACAAGTAAGTATTGAAAACTTTCAGATGGCTGGTGGAGCCACAGAAACCAGTTATAGATCAAGGATGACATAATGTCAGAACCTAGGACCCAGAAAATATTTTATCATGTAACAGCACTTACTAAAAAAAAATTAAAAAAACCCAAACTTTTTCCTCTTATATTTCAGCGGACATTTTTGTTTTTCTGTTTCATCCTCTGTCTTTTTTTTTTTTCTTAAATAATCTCAAGCATCTACCTGATTCTGAAACCCTGAATTGTCAATCGTCATGCTGTTAAAGTTTTGGATTAGTAAAGGACACTGTCAATCATTATTAGGCCTTGTATCTGTAGGCTGTTACAAAACGGTAAAGGATTTGGGGATTTTAAATACTCGATGGAATTTACCGCTCATTCACTAAGAATTTAAAATGGAAAATGGAACATTATGTGCAAAGTAATTCTGCATGATTTTCCCTTCTATATTTTCTGTACCTTTTAATTAAGAAATATGTTTCTCAGTGTTCTGCTGCCATCTTCTATATTTGTGTGAGGTATCTTGTTGAAGAATGTTGTGCGCACTGGAAATTTTCACAGCAGTTCTTTGTAGTTTTTTTCAGCTAATCTTTGCTGAATTAAATTGGGAGGGGAAACTTCCATGACCATTTCATGCTTGCCTTTCCCAAGTTAATTCTAGAGGGATAGAGCAGTGGTCTTTGAACTTTTAAAACTTGAAAGGGTTTTCCCTCCCCATAAATTTTTTTTTTAGGTGAAGTCATAATTATACTGATGTTTGATGCTTTTGTGAAGCGTTCATGGACTTATTTTGTATCTTTCAAAGCCGTTAGGGGTTCTGCCACTGATTTCAAGTAGAGCAGGATCTTGTATTGCATTTGGTTTTTCCTTTTAGCTCTGATTGTTGTAACAGGTTACTTCTGCATTCTGAGGTACTAGAGAGAAATGCTTTTAAAAAATATTTTGTGTATATATGTACATATACATGCAAACATTGAATAATTGTATAAAATATTTTAACTGTAGAGTAAAACACAGTAAGTGATCTACCAAAATATTTCTTCTTAATGTCTCAAAACAATTGAAGCTTGTTCTGTGTGGTTTATAATTATTTCCTTTCCCTCTCCTTTTTTAATGAGGTTACTGTATGCTACCCAGGGAGTACAAAGTACGTATTCATGCATGTGGGCTGTATAAGCAACCTGTCTAACTTTTCCTTCTTAGGTCCTCAGTTAGGAAAGATTATGCAGAAGCTCAGCTTTGTACATGAGTAGTCTGATTGTTTTCAGTGGAAATAGCTAAAGTAGTAGAGTTCAGATAAACGTTGTTTGTGTGCTTTTTTATTAAATGCAATTCAGAGTTCCTCCACAAAGTGTCATTGGCATATAGGAAAAACTACACAGGAAAAACCCCAAACTTGTGTTTGTGGCATAAATCCTTTTAAAACGTAACTGCATGTGAATTGGTCAGAGTGATGCTGCAACGTACCTCACATACTGGGGGAAATAAGGGCATATAATTTCTACCAACTTTTGTTAACATTTCTGTTCTTCTTTTCTTTGGTGTGTTTAACTGCAAAATGTTCTTTCATCTCCAGTGGAATACCCAGGTACTCGCATCGTACAAATATATTAATGATCTATACAGTTTGGGGTTTGAAGAGAATTGCTCTCACAGTGTATCAGTCTACTTTTCATTATAAAGAGATTTTTTTTTTTTTTTTTAAATTGCAAAATTTAGTTGAACTGAACTCAGCTAAATTGGCATAGTTAAACTGTTCAGGAATGAAAAACAGTTTTTGAGTATTTGCAGAAGTGTCAGATGTTGACGTTTTTGTATGCTAGCACCTTTTCTTTTTACAGCTTCGCTTAGGATAGGGACTAAAATTAGCAAGAATATCTTTTTGTCATTATAAGTTATGTCCACCTATAGGGCCACTTTATTCATGCTACATGGCTGTCCTCAGAACAGTTCTAAATGTAGAGTGGGCCTAAGGGTTGGAGTATTGTGGAAATTGCCAGCTCCTGGGTGTCCATATATTACAGAAATATCTGGCACGTGGAGATTCAGAATGAAATTTTTCCTAAAATTCACATATTTCATTGAACAAATAAATAAGTAGCTCAAGATTTGGTCTGTGTGGGAAGACTTTGGAGCGGTATGGCAAAACTCAAAAATTCTTGCTTTTATCGAAACAATAGATATCTAATAGTTTTCTTCTTCCTTCTGTCTTTGGTCTATGTTCGTTGTGAAACAAAGCTGTGTGAGGGTTTTTGTTTTTGCCTTTTTCACATGCATGTGTATAAAAAAATTTTTTTCAAACTTCACCTTTGTGTCAATCTTTTTCATAAAAACAGAGGTTTGTGGGAGGAGCAAGGGACCTCATTGCCATCAGTTACAGAAAGGTGAGAAAGCATGGTAGATAATTATGTTTTAAGTTATAAAATTGACCATGACATTGATACATCAGTTTATTATGTTTTTTTGTTTGTTTTTTTTTTGTTTTTTTTTTAAGATTTACCCATAATTTAAACTACTAATTTCCTTCTGGAATGGTTAAAATGAAAGAAACTGGAGAATCTTTTTCACTTGGAAATTAACACAGTGCTGTTAAATAACTGACAAGATAGATTTTTAAAGATGATTTTTTTTTTTTTTGGTGGTTATGAAAAACATCTGTCTACTTCAGCCTTGCACAGGATTATCTCTGTTATGCACACTGTTTTCACTGTCTAACAGTCTATGTGCAGAATTTACATGTGTATTAATGTTTTTTTTTGAGGTTGCCAAGGGAGCTTTGCTTTTTTCTGTGTGTGTTGGCATGCTGGCTCATGTTTTCTGTCATTTTAAGTTACTGCCAGTATGAAAATTTGATGGGTGAAAAAGGTAGGTAGATACAGGAATAGCTTTAAGTCAGTACCCTTGATCCTTGCCCTGGACTGTGACTTTTGCTGGGGGCTGGAAAGGGTGTTCCAACCATTTTCTGTAAGGGTAAACCGTCCACTTTTTGATGGAGTGTTTTGAACAAATAGCAAAGTTGATGTCCTTAACATTGATTTCTGCAAGAAATTGTGGTGTTTTGTCATTAAGGCATTGGAACAGAAAGGACTGTTCTTGATTTCTATGCAGACTGTCTGGGAAGTGTTTGGCAATTCACGTGGAATAAGGTCCTCGGCAAAAGATAGGTGCTGAAGAGACTTCCAATTGAAGTATAAATCTTTGGAAAGTATCCTCCAAGTTATGTTTAAGGTTCTTGGAGGCCTACATTTTCATCCAAAAGTCTCCCTAGGCACCTAAATGTCTGGTTTTATATGTGTTCAGATCTGTCTGAGCTTAAAACCTCAGCCTTGCTCATATAAAACCATTCTTTTGTGTGGCCTCTCTGCAGAGTATAATGCAGTGCGTGGACTGAGCTCTGCAGCTCTCTCCATAGTAGTTGCAAGGAAATCTAGTACTCTGTCATGGTTTAGCCCCAGCTGGCAACTAAGCACCATGCAGCCGCTCACTCACTCCCCCTCCCACAGTGAGACGGGGGAGAGAATTAGAAAAAAAACCTCGTGAGTTGAGATAAACACGGTTTAATAGGACAGAAAGAGAGAAAGAAACAACAATGATAACAACAATAATAACACCAACAAAGGAATGTACAAGAACAAGTGATGCCCAATACAGCGGTTGCTCACCACCCGGTGATTGATAGCCCATCCCCGAGCAGCGATTTCCATCCCCCGGCTAACTCCAGTTTATGTACTGGGCTTGACATCGTATGGTAGGGAATAGCTCTTTGGCCAGTCTGGGTCACTGTCCTGGCTGTGTCCCCTCCCAGCTCCCCGTGCACCCCCAGCCTTCTTGCTGGCAGGCCAGCACGAGAAGCTGGACTGTCCTTCACTGCTCAGCAACAACTGAAAACATCAGCACATTATCAACAGTTTCTCATCCCAAATCCAAAACACAGTCTCACACTAGCTTCTTTGAAGAAAACCAGCTCTATCCTGGCTGAAACCAGGACATACTCTATAGATTGGAAATGAGGGTTTGGGAGAGACAGCTTGTTTCTTCATCCCCTTATACTGGGTATCTTTAGGTAAAAGTGGGCTCTGCTAGGTTTCTAATAGTTAGTGCCAAGATGCTCAGCACTGCTTCACCCGACTTTTTTTGTGGGTATAGGTTACTATATCCTTAGCTAAATTTTGAAATAGTTAACAGGGCTGTTTTTCAGTGTAAAAAAGAGGACCTTAGGACACTGTAGGGTGTTGAAACCTCATACCCAAGGAGCCTCTTAATTTACATTTTGATTAGAATTCCTTTTAATCCTAGTTGCTTTTTATCACATCTTATAATTTTGTGCATTACACAGTCAGTAACGGCATTGGAACTGGTAATTGGACCTCTTGGTTTGCAACACAATTGGTTTTGTTTGCTGTAAATGGCCTTAGGGTCAAGAGACACGATAAAAGCATACTGCATGCTTAGTGTGTTTTAATTTGGTTATTTTGATTGTTGTCGTCTGCTACCAAGACCATTGCTTATATTAATTTGTTCTTTGTGTGTTTCTGAAGAATCAACAGTTTAATTTTGTTAGATGTAATCTGAAAGCTCATGTTCATCAGGACAAAGCTATTTTGATTTACTAGTCACCTTTCTGGCCTTTAAACTGAAACTGAAGTGGATTCCAGAGTCACAGATAAGAAATTGGAATTAAGAGTTCTGTCTGTTTAGAAACATGATGACTTGGATATTTCCACTGATAGCTGTTCAAGGAAAAGCCAGCTTATTTCAATTATATAAGGACAGATAGTTAATTAGAAATGCTATCTGACATTTGTAGAGAAGAGAGAGGATACTATGATTTGTGTGCATTACAGCCCTGCTGTAATAACCTGAATAATTTACCACTGGAGCACTGATTCATCTTTAGAAAGAGGTTTATGCTGTTCTTTTCATCCAGTTACCTTGAAAAGGCTCTTCACATCTTAGTAATCATTTCCATCAGCCCATTCATATAGGTATTTGGGTTAGTAGGTCACTGAAACAGATTGAGAGGTGGTAGCTGTAGGATCCTTTTTCAAATGCCATGACAACTAATACTAATTATAATATTGAAATTATTAATTCTGTGTACTCCCAGAGGCGAGGAATGTGCTCTAATTGAAAGGTAATGTGAAAGTTATTTGATACATTGAAAATAAAATGTGGCTAATATTTCTTGGTAAGCAAGGATTATTTACAGTAAACACGTTTACCAAGTTCATATTTTTGTGTGGAAGGAGGTGTGGGAAAGGAGAGGATGATGTTTTGAGCGAGTTGCTACATGCCTGAAGGGGTCCTGCAAATCTCCCATCTTAAGAATATTGCATTGGTGCTGGAAAGTCTGAAAGGGTAGAAATTCTCCCTCTATTTGGGCAGTCCTCATGGCTCACTTACCATTGCAAGCCTGGTTTTCTTGCATTTCCTTACTAGAAGCAAGAGTTAATAGCTTATTAAAGGAACTACGTGGCATAACTTTGGTCTTTGGTAGGATTTGATATTTTCCTAGTTAGTGGATAAGTTTGTGCATTTGTGGGGCAGCCATTAGACGAGTCCTTTCTTTTAACTACTGTAAGAACTAGAATAAAAAGCCTGGGGAAGTACCTAACACTTTACTCGTCCCTCATCATTTGGATGAAAGGAAATGACATGCTTACTGGCTGCACTGATCCCTACTAATTAAGCCCATTTTTTAGAGTTGACTAGATAATGTGCAATTGTAAAAACAAACTACTCAAAGAGGAAACCAAAGCCCTAATGTATGCATTACATGTTGTTTGGTCTATCAAAGTAGTCATCTGCTGGTCCTCTGTGTCTAACTGGTTGAGCAGGTCTTTGTTCTGCAGGAATAGTTATGCTTTCAAAAGATAATTCATTAAAGCTGAAGTTCTCAAGAGATGTTTTGAAACTAGAACAGAGTACATTAGCCCTTGAGTTATTTTATATAGGTTTCATATTTTACCTATTGCAGGAAACAATTTGTAAAGACAAGAACTCTGAAACTGAGTCACCTCTATTATTTTTCTTTTATTTTAAAGGTCAGGTTGTTTGTGTGAGCAAATATCAAAGGTGCCATATCAGCTCAGATCGAAGACCCAGCTGGCCTAATGTCGCATCTGCAGCAGTGTCTGTTCCTTAGGAAAGAGCCGAAAGAAACAGAATTTGAATGGATTTGCCTCATCCTAGTTTCTGGAAGTCAGCACTTTTAAGAGCTTGATGATGGGGTTTGTTATAAGACACTGGAAATAAACTGTGTCAGCTTGAGTTAGTCTTGCGTTCTTCAATTAACTGAGTTCTTCAGAGACATCACAGTAGTTTTGTATGCGAGTTTGCTCTGTAAAAGCTGTGTTCGCGTTTGCTCAGTTTGTCATATACTAATGTATGTACTAATTCTATTCTATATTCTTGTCCTGGTTTCAGCCAGGATAGAGCTGGTTTTCTTCACAGAAGCTAGTGTGAGACTGTGTTTTGGATTTGGGATGAGAAACTGTTGATAATGTGCTGATGTTTCGGGTTGTTGCTGAGCGGTCAAGGACAGTCCAGCTTCTTGTGCTGGCCTGCCAGCGAGCAGGCTGGGGGTGCACGGGGAGCTGGGAGGGGACACAGCCGGGACAGTGACCCAGACTGGCCAAAGAGATATTCCCTGCCATACGACGTCATGCCCAGTACATAAACTGGAGTTGGCTGGGGGGCGGGAATCGCTGCTCGGGGACGGGCTGTCGATCACGGGGTGGTGAGCAATTGCTGTATTGGGCATCACTTGTTCTTGTACATTCCGTTGTTGGTATTATCATTGTTGTTCCCTTATTTCATTCTGTCCTATTAAACCGTGTTTATCTCAACCCACGAGTTTTTTTTTTTTTCCCAATTCTCTTCCCCGTCCCACTGCGGGAGGGGGAGTGAGCGAGCGGCTGCATGGTGCTTAGTTGCCGGCTGGGGCTAAACCACAATTCTTTAGTGGAATTTCTGCTATTTCTTATGGTAAAGAAGTCAAATTTGTCTGAACTGTAGAAGTCTTAACCCCTTCTGGTTTGCAGTCCAGTAAAATTCACCAAACAGCTGATATCAGCACTGTGCAAATGTGAGGTTGACTTAACCTTTAATTAAGGCTGATTTAAAGAGCAGTCTGTGTGTGTTTTTAAAAAAAAAAAAGTCACATTTGAGATCCTTTTAAATTTTGGGGACTATCACCTGGTCCTGCTGGTTTGTTCTACGTGTCTCCATTGACATTTTAAGATGACAGAGTTCTCTGTAAAGAGCAACTTTGTTACAGGATGGTCCCTAAGTTCCTCTGTAGTGAATATGAATGCACAGAATTCATTTAGCTTTTATGGTATGCCCTTACCTTCTTTGAATGCCTCTTTAGTGTCTTATTCCTTTGGTCCGACTGCCTTGCTGGCAGACTTCCTTGTCCTGATGTTTTTAAAAGCTTATATAATTTTTATGCCTTTAGATAAATGGTTTTTTTTGCAGTCCTTGTTGGCCTGCGTTATGGTATGACCTGTGCTTTGCTAGGATTTGAGCATTTTTCTGCTTCCCTATTTTGAGTACCATTTCCAGGTTTTGAAGAACATGTCTGTTCCTTGTGGTCCTGTTCTTTACCAAAAAATACAAGTGTTTGTGGAATGTTGAGTAAAATATTTTTTGTATGGATTAGTACTCTTCCTATATGTGCTTATCTAGAAAGTAGCTTTTAGTTATTCTTTAGTTGTTTTTAAGGTTTTACTGCTTTTGAGGGAATAAGGAGAAAGGAGATAACTGCAAATATGCAGTAAGCAAAAGTGTTTGTCTGACCCCTGCAGTTCTTTTCTGGTTTCCATCAGTTTTTCTTCTTATGTGATAATGTATAAGATACTGTATGAGCAAAATGGCTGTGATTCAGGAAATCTTGGGGTTTTTACCTTCACTGAGATACTCTTATTAAAGTATTAAACAAGCACAGGAACTTTGGGATAATCCTAACTAAAGCATTTTGTAGTTGTTGGGTAAAGGCTGTCTTCAGTCCTCAGGAAAGACAAATGCATTTAATAGTCCAGAGTACTAATTAATGGTTACTGACTTCTGTTTTGGTTTGTTTTTAATTCAGTTTGAGCACTGCTCTTTGTATGTAGTGCATGTGGCATGGGACTTGGGAGACTAGAGTTCATGTCTTGGCTGAGCTCATGGGCTTCCTAGGGATGTGCCTTCGTGGTATTCTGGAAGCAGAATTTGCTCCAGAGTCTTGAAAGTGTTCAAAGTCTGCTGGAAACCATTTGAAAGTGGTTAGCGTGGTACCGTTAGGTAATTCTGCTAAGAAGTGGTTAGACCTTCATGCTACCAGTTTAGACTTTGTACCCTGTTTGCTTTGTTCAGAAGGCTTGCAGTCATCTCGGAGCATGGGCAAAGTTCACTCTTGTCTGCTGGGTAACTAGGAGGTAGAAATGCCTTCTGTGACCTTCAGAAATATCTTCTTTTTTTTCTTTATCCCCCATTGCTCCTGCAGAAAGGGACCAATGCTTCCTTACTTTAGAGTTTTGCTGAAGGTGGTGCTCAAATAGTAGAATGATGAAGCTTTTAAATAGTCGGGTGTGGGAGTTGAAATGCATTGGGCAAAATTTTAGCCTAGTCCCTTTCTTGATTTCTGATACTGGTAAGTGTATTAGCTTTTGTTAAGCGAACAGCTGGTGAATCTGCTTAATATTTACCAGATGGTCATCTGAGTTAAGAATGCTTCTCTGTTTTTACGTAGCTCTTCATTTGGATGCTTGCAGTAGGTGGCCTTTCAGTTTGTGTCTCAGTCGATATGCCTGAATGTTTTGGGGTTTTTTTAAATGTTTGTCTGAAACAGAAAGAAGTAAAAGTTAATTTAATGACCATGGATGACTCATAGTGAACAGTCTCATTACATCAGTAGGGTTGTTGCAAGGTTAGAATGATAGCGGATGCCACAGCAGGGCGCGTATGTGGCTGGTGTTGCTGTCTGTGGACGTCGTCCTCGGACAGGTGGGACTCTGGGATGAGAAAACTGGGGTACCAAAAGTTGTGAGTGTCTGAATGTGCTGAATCTCTTGATAGCCCACAGGGGAGTTACACATGGATCCTACATCTGACATTATGGTACTAAAGCCGTTACTTGCCTGGCTGAGCATATTGGTTTAACTTTACCTGTTCTTGGGGAACAAGTGTTATGCTTTGTTTCAGTTGCTTTGAAGTAATTACCCTTGCAACGATGTATGTGTGAATTTTCAAGAAAATTTTCTCACCAATATGTCATAAGAGAATTGGTGTCCTAAAGCTTTCTGGGTTTGAGTAGACTTCTAGCAGATACAATCTGGGGCTGCCCTTGGACTGCCTTATAGACTTTTAATTATTATCTTTGATTATTGAGCCATTCTCCTTGTAAGAGATGGGAAAAGGAAGCAAGGTACAATGTTTCACTCTAGAAATAGCAAACTAACTCAGAGTTGGGTTGTTTAAAAGTCTTGTATCCAGAAATCTGATTTTTATTAGGCATGCTTAGAAAGGGAATTATGGATTCTTCGAGTAGAAGTAGTAGCTAGTAGCCACATAGTGGGCTGCACTAGTATGCCAGGAGACTTGAGGGAAGCCATTCTTCCCCTCTTTTTGGCACTGGTGAGACCACTACTACCAGTCCAGTATCAGTCCCTCCATTAACAAAGTGGAGCAAGTCCGGTGGAGGGCTGCCTAGGTGGGGAGGAGGCTGGAGCATATTTTGTGACAGGTGAAGTTAAGGGAGCTGGGTTTGTGTAGCCTGGAAGAGAAGGCTAAGAGGGGCAGTGGGTGATAGCAGACAATATAGAATCAAAGTTCTCTTGGGAGTTGCGCAGCTTGAGGATGAGAGGCAGTGGATACACGTTACAGCAAGGGAAATGATAATTAAATGTAAGGAAAAATTTTTTCCCAGTGAAGGTTGTGAAGCAGTGGAACAAGCTGCCCAGACAGGCTGTAGACTCTCTGTCTTTGGAGATGTGCAAAACCTCACAGGAAGCTGAAGTGTGTCTGTGAACTGATCTGTCTGGTTGTAATTGGAGAGGTGAATAAAACAGCAAACTAAATTTTGGTTAAATTGGAGGGGAAGTATGCAAGGAGATAAGTGATATCCTTTGTTGTATCTCATAGCTATTAAGAACAGCTCTGAGTGTTTTTTTTAAGCTGCTGGCCTGGAGAATGCAGCCATCCTTCTGAGCAGGTTAGTGGCCTGTACTCAAAAAAGAGTCTTCCATGTTCCTAGTCTCTCTTATCTTTTGAAGAGTAACGTTACCAAAGGGATAGTGAATTGATTTTTAACAGTATTTGTTCTTTGCCAGTGTTTTTGATTTATATTTAAAGCCTCATATATCTTTATGGAATAGAGTTGGCTCTAGTTGTATTGCTATATCCAGTGATAAAAATTGATAGGGTACTTTCAAAAATAAGCATTTCCTAGGGTGCTGTCTGTGCAGTTGCAGTGGATGAAGATGTATTAGTGCTGGCTTCCTGGGGTTTTGTAGGAGATCCCAAAGGGTGAAAGCTTTTCTTCCTAGGTAATCTGGCCTGTTGAGTCTTGTGGTGCCTTAATGCAGTTGTTTCTCTGGGCATTGTAGGTTTGTATAAATATCAAAAAGATAGACTGAGCTACAGTTGCAACAAAATGCTGATGGCAGAAAGCTCTTTTCCCCAGGAGAGTCTGTATCAGCTGTTTCCATGTCTGAGGGCTAGGCATCAGGTTGAATCACAGTAGCTTAGTCTTTTTCTGAGACAGATGGATGTGATATTAGCGACAGGGGAAAAAGTTTGTAGTTGACAACTGGTGTGACTCTACTCTGGAGATAAGTTGTCTGAGTTTGTTGCTGTACTGGGTTATGGAGCTATGGTTCCAATTTTATCCTTTTGGTTATGTGGACTGAGCATGGTACCTGTATTTGCATCTGCTCTACATTGCTGCAGGACGCTGCAGCTGGGGATGTTAACTGCAGAGTGCATGTGGAGATTAACTAGGCACGAAGTGAGATATTTCTTTTCCCCCTAGCTGACTTTCACAGGAGAGAGTAGTGCACAGTGTAATTCACAGCCATCTGTCTGTCTGATTTTTAATGGGCCTGAACCTGTTGTGCAAAATGTTCTAGGCTAAAGCCTAGTTTGGGTTAGCTTAGAGGTGGTCCTCGTTTGGAGAGAATATAGCTACTGTTGGTAGTCAAAGGAAATATGGAATTCAACAAAAATGTTGGGAGGGGCAGACTTCTAAGTCCTCTATATCCAACTGCTGGCTGTTAGGCTGAATGAGGTCTTCTGGATACTTTTGACTGCTGCATTTTGCCTTGGTGAGAAGGGGAATGGTGCCACAGGTGAGATAAATTCTGCCTTGCTGCCAAATACCATTTGCTCCCAGCTTCTGTGCAACAACTGCCACCCACTGTCTGTAGGGGCAACAGTAGCCTGACTCTGTATTTGAGTCAGCAGCAGCTGTTTGTTGCTTTCCCAGCTTTTGCAGAAGTAACAGCCTGGCTCTCTGTGTTAGGAGCAGCAGTTGTCCCTTCCAGCTTTGCTGTGTAACAACTGCCAGGATCTCTGCAGCAGGTGCAGGAGGAGCATTTTCAACAGCAGCTGCCGCCAGATGGGGAAGTCAGCTGCTTTCCTGTGATGTGGAGGTAGGCTAAAGCCTGTGCTGTTGAGGTGGGGGGGTCACAGAGGGTCTTAAAACCCAGATCCAGCTGTTACAGCTGCTGGGGTCAGACCACCCTGCAAGGGATTTAGAAGAGCAAGTCTGTCATCCTATGTTATAGCTTTCTGGAAGCACCTCCTACACTTGTCTTGAATGCCTTGAAGTCTGTCTGCCCTCTGACTTTTCTCCTACTGAGTTGTTTCCTCAGTGGCTTTTATGTAACAGTAATTAAGGTTACTGTGCCAGTTATATAGGACCCCTGATGGTTAGCTGTGAATCTTTCCAAGGGTAAGCTGTCCATCACTAAGGTGATGGTTAATCTGAAAAGCTACCTGGAAAAAGTTTGGAGAAGTGCTCTGAAATTTTATTATATGCAAATCTAAATCTGCCTGATGGAAACACTTTCCTGGCCTGGAAGAGCAGGATGATAAGAAAGTTGTTTTAACTTTATCTTCAGAATCTGATTTTATGCATTCAATGCAAAACTATAGTTTTCTCATTTTTGCATTAAATTTCATCTTGTGTGGTCGGAAAAAAACACAGAAGAGACTGCACAGTCTCTGGAGCTGCTGTGAAGGGTGAAAATGCTATCCTAGATACAGAGGAAATGCAGAGAGGAGGAGAAGGAACTTGTTCTACCTTTTCTTCCCCATTGTCCTCCAAAAAAAATTCTTTGGTTTCTTTTTGTGTAAAGGTCTTCCAGTCAGTGAGCCTTGAAGGTTTTACTTTTACTGTGGTGGTTTGTTTCTTTCAGTTTGACTTAAAGGATGTGCTGATGTGCTCGTTCTTGGTTGAATCAAGAGTTAGTATTCCGGTAGGAATTTTCTTCTAAAATATTCAATGCTTTTTATTAAGTAGGTCTCATGAAAATAAAGCTGAATAAAATCTGTGAATCAAAAAAAAATTCTCATCAACTAGTGTCACTTTACTTGCTTAGTAACAAAGACGTGTTTTTGTGTCTTTGGAGCTCATTCACTTTGCTATATCTTGAAGAGTTTTTTCCTTCTGTTTCTGCATGAATTTGACATGATTTTTGTCCCTATTTTTTTTTGTTTGTTTGCTTCTTGCTTGGGTAGAATGAAAGATATCAAAATGAGCAAAAGATCTTTATGTAATCCCTGTGACTTTTAGTCTGCCTTCCTAAAAAAGTAAGACACACAGGCTTATGGTGCCCAGGTGTCCCCACAAATAACTTTTGAACCTCTGGACTCATACCAATTAAATTCTTCGAAATTTCATGAAAATACAGCTGGGTAATGTGGAAAGAAGTCTATCAAAAGAGACCCTTATAAATATTACAGCCACAGAAAAAAGTTAAATCAGCCCTTGCAATTAGGAATGAAATACTCATGAGGAACCAGACTTTGTTAGTTTTGTGGCTCACAGAACCCGCTGGTTTCCTTCCTCCCTACAGAAAACAAAGGCAGAAGCAGTCCGGGTTGTTCTGGGACTAACCTGCCCCTCCAGGAGTCCTTGAAGTCATGTCACGCTTGCCAGTGAGGGACACCTGCCTGTCTTGTGTGCTTACTTTCTTAGGGAAAATTCAAAAGGCACAAACCAGATAATTTTCTTGAATTTGTCTTGCATGGTATGATGGAGTTAAAAGGAAACAATTTTAATTTTTTTTTTTATTTGTCTTGCTGGTGTTTAGACTGATGATGGATCATGACTTGATGCAGGGGTTTGTATATGGAAGTGTGTGGTGTCTGAGTCACTCCTCCTTCATGTTGAAATATTATTCTGGAAAACATTGCTTTGCTGCAACTGTGAGGTTAACAGGGCGTTTTATGGTTACATTGTTAAGTAGTACATATTCGTCGTTGTCATTCAGGAATGTTTGTTTTCTGTTTTGTTGACAACTAGCAAAAATAGTCCATCTGGAAAGTAAAATCTTAGTATTAGAACTGAAATGTTAAAAGTGACTGTAAAAATGGTCCAAGGGTTTTCAACAAAACTGCTTTCTTTGGCTATTAAGTATTCTGATGTTTTTTAAATTTTTAGTTACTGTTTATACCTGTCTGTTCCTTTTACACCAATGACTCTGCATTGCTAAGAGGGAAGGAGCAGGGTTCTATTTTACATTGTAAATCACCAGCAAGATAATTTTGGAAGGATGCAGACATACAAGTGAATTAGTTGCTTAATTACTCTGCCTCCACTGTGGTGAGCTAACTCCTTTCACTGTGTGCTCTGGCAGAAGGGTAAGCTAATTTTGTTTAGTTTATCTCAAAATAAAAGTATGCCAAAGTGAGCTGAACTGATTTGCAGTTAGTGTGGGCTAAGAGTGTGTGTATGGACAGCTGCAAGTCAGCTGAGGTGCAGGGGTGATACGGAAGAGGGAGCAACTAAAACTGGTATTTGAGCCCGGAATTCTAGGCACCCTCTCCTCAAATGCATCTGCACAGCCCAGGGTTGAAAACAACACATTATTGGTCAGGTTCTTATTGTAGGTTGGAACACAGCTTAGTTCTCACAAAGGTCATGCAGAGTTTGCAGGGCTGATAAATGAGAAATAGTAACTCTCTATTTCAATAATGACCAGATTTTAAAGTGTTTTTCACTTAACTGAAAACAGAACCTTAGACTGTTGCTTCTGCAAAACTTTTTCCCAAAGAAAATGTTGACATCAGTTTCAGTGGCAGGTTTATGGTAGTATGAACCCTTTTGTGACTTCAGAAATTACAAGCTCAAGCCCTGCACTCCTCAAGCTTACCTAGCGTAAGTGTATGTGTTTAAATGTTGTGAAAGTGTTTAAAATGTTGTCTCATTTTTAACTTCAGAAGTAACTGTGAGAAGCAGTGGAAGAGAAGGAAGAATGATGCTTCTGAAGAGCAAAAGTGTATTATTAAAAAAATTTTTAGCAGTCCAGATGCAAAGTGGGTGAAATTCAGTATAAACACAACATACTGTGAGCAATGGAAGAAATTTTGTCTTGTTCCAGAGAGAATCAGGCTGGCCATGAGAGTACTGTGGATCAATAGAAACTGCTGCCTCCCTTCTGCAGGCAAAAAAAATCTCTAGAATGTCTTCTTGTGATCTTGTGGTTCTCCAGACTGGTCCATTTTGTGTAGACAGACTGCATATAATGCTTCATAAGCATGTAATTCTTCAGCATTGAATTTGGGAAGAGAGAATTGGCTTTGAATTTCTCTATGATTTCTTCTTTACTTTTTATTTCTTCATTGTTGTAAGTTGGGAGAAAAGTTAGAGCATGGAAAATTGTATGACTTGATGGCTTTTTATGTCTTGGGAGAAAAAGTGTCTGTTTCTTTGCCTCGACCCCTTTTTCTATCACTTAAAGGAAAAACCAGAATGTATATCTTTGGAATCAGGAAAATTGATCTGTTTGCTGCTGCTATCTAACTCTATATTATTACTGTTAAAAGGTTGCATTTTTTTAATGTCATTTTATATAAACTTTATACAAACTGCTTTTTATGTAACTGTGTGGTAGAGCAGAAGGAACATGATCATATTTCAGATCTTGTAAAAGTCTGAACTTATCTTGTGTGCTTGAACACAGAACATAGCTTTGATTAGGAGGAAAGATAAATTCCAGAAAGAAACTTAACCATTTCCATTTTTCCCTTCTGGTGAAATATATCTGACATCATTCAACATGAATGGTAGCAAATATGGGGCAGAATGAATAGCAATGCTCTGCCTGCTGAAGTTGAGTAGGTGAAAAGATATGGGTATAAAAAAAAAAAAAAGTTTTTGGCTGAGTAGAAGTGCTCTCTTGTGTTTGGAATTAAGTTCAATTTACAGTACCATTTTGTGGGATGTTATCATTACTTTAAAAATGCTATTGTATAAGACTCCTTGAACTAGGTAAAGCCAGAGTGTAGGGCTAGAACAACATCAATCATTTTGTCTGAAAGGAAAACATTGTAAATGTTTCATTATATAGTCTTCATTTTAAATAGTTTCACAAGGGGTGCTCATTTGTACATGCAGTAGTAAGTTGGCAATTTGATGATCAAAAATTCATACTTTTCACCTTCTTTGCCTCTTACACTGCACTGTGTAACACCCAGAGTGAGTAGGGATATAAGATGATGGTGGAGGCACTAGGGTTTATATATGTGTTTCTGGCTTTAGACAAAATATTTAATCCGTCTCAAACATAATTTTAAGTATTTTTGTGCTCCCTTTTAAGGTAGTATGAGTGTTGTATAATTTTGAACATAGAATTCTCAAAACACCTTTATGGGACAGCACTATTGTCCTAATTTTACAAATAACTACTTCATCTTGCTTCCCTAGGTGGCTTGCTCAAGGTCACACAAGAATCCTCTGGTGGAACAGGGAATTATATCCAAATGTTTGTTTTTTTTAAAACTTGAAATCTGATTTCTGGATTACCTTCTCCTAATGGAAATGAAAACTCTATACCTTTTCTGTCTTTCTGCTGAAATTAATTAAATTATAACTATTAATACTCTGATTTTGATCAAGACTTTTAATTCTGTTTACTGCTTCTTTTTCTTTTTAGGCATGTACTGGTATTGAAAATATTGATGAAGCTATAACGTTGCTTGAGCAAAATAACTGGGATTTAGTGGTAAGTATTCCAAGAAAATGACTTCATAGATCAACTTCATGTAGCAGTGATGTGCCGTCTTGCTGAGACAGCTATTACCTTTAGTTGAAATTTGGGTGTGTCTCTTGTGGCTGGGGCAAGCAAGTTATATGCAGACTGTTTCTGGTCTGTTAAAGCCTTATTGCCAAGTTAACATACTATTGAGTGGTGTATACCCTGGTATACTCTGTCTATATGTCTTTGTGCCTTTTTTATACGTTACTTTTCCTTTAAATCAATGTTTCATATTGTGCTTAGTTTCCTTTTTGGTTAATTGTATGCATAATTCTATAAGTTGTGTAATTAACGGTGGCATTTTTAGAAGACATCTTGTGTGTACACACAAGAATTTTGAGGAGTTAGGTGCCTGTGGAAGAAATGAAAAGTAAAACAACTTCTTCAATCTTCCATATGCTTTTAGTTTAAAAGTAAGATTGTTGCTCTTCAATTGTTAGTTGTTATGCAGAATTGAATTAGACATTATTTAGATCTGGTGTTATCAAGACACAGTTAAACACAAACGAAAAAGCCCAACCAACAAACTCATCCTAAAAAAACCTTTCGTCTATTTTGTAACAAGGTTCAATGTGCAGACAAATAAGAGAAAACCAATAAAACAAGCAAAACAGTCTTAGGTATTTTAAGACTCTGCATAGGATTATCAAAATAAATAAATAAACTATTCATCCATTTTCTTGAAGTTTGAAAGTGTAAAATAGAACAGACTTTTTTTTTCCAAATGAGTGATCTTTGGACCAGTCCAAATTATCAGAAAATTATTTAAAAAAACCCCAAAACCTAGATTTTCCAAAATTGACTATGGATGCAGTTTCAACTGTGCCACATTGTGTTCCCAGCATATTATTTAGAGTGTTCTTGATGTTTTAGTCATTACAAACTAAGTATCACAGAGGTTTAGGGTGGGGTTTTAAACTGAGTTTGTTACAATGAATATTGAATATTCTTTTAAGGCATAATGATTAAAGTGACATGTAATATTGTAACCTACTGTAAACAAACACTATGTACTCCAATCTCTTGAAACTAAATGTTTAAAATGAGTATTGGTCAAAGTATACCGAGTCTTTATTTTGCAACATGTAATGGTATAAGCAAGAATGAGACACCAATGGGCAAAAGGGAGCGCCTATCAGTGTCTTCAAACAGAAAACCCCAAATTTATGTTGACAGAGTGGTATAGTTAAAAACATCTTTTGTCATAGTAGTTTGTTGTGACTTAGCATGGGCTGTTTTGAAAATTAAAGTGTTTATGGGAAGGCAAGGAATTAAGCCTTATGCATTTTGTTCAGGTTGTAAAGTTCTCAATACAAGGCATTAAATCAGTTGCATGTGGTTTTGGGAGATTTGTAGATTTTGAAGTATATGCTTTACAATAAATGCTCACAGGTGGGGTTGAATGAGAGAGTTATGATGAAAAATGGTAAAAACAACTAAGGGGATTTGTTTTGATCTGTTTTTTTCCTTTTCTTTTGAGATTCCAGAATGAGCAGAAAGTGAGAGTGAAGTATTTAAAGCCATGAGAATGGCTGCAAGAATAGCTTTAAATACTTAATTTGTTAGTGATGATTAAATGATCTAGAAGTAGGATATAGGGGGAAAAGAAGTAATGACCCAACAATGCGAGCTTAAAAAAGGCATATGGGAAGTAAGAAAGGAAAGAAAATTAGGGATGTAAGAGGTACTTCAGGAAAGTACATAGTTCTTGAAACTAAACAGAAGGTGAATGAGAGGAGTGTCTGTGAAAAGGAAACGGTAAGTTGCGGACGAAAAAAAAAAATTGGTGAGAGTAAAAGTGAAGAAGATGCTCTAGGAGTTTGTCATTAGTAGGACACTGGCTCCTTTTTATTAAAAGCAGCCTTCTTGTAAGAAAGGGAGTGAAAACCAAATCATGCAAGTCTAACAGGGAGTTAGAAGCAGAAGAGTGAAGAAAGAGGAAAGACGACAAAAGAAACGTGAATGTAAGAAGAAAAGGAGTTGCTAGTTTGAGAGAGAATCAAACATCTCTTTGTTAGGCAAGGGATTTAGCATTGCAAAAGTCAAAACAGTACATGAAAAAAGGCTCATGACTTATGAGAAATGTAGCATTTTTAATTTTAAAATTAAAAGTGTAGTGGCCTGTGGCTTGTTGCATAGGTCTTCCATGTGTGGTGGGGTTTTTTGGTTTGTTTTGTTTTTTTTTTTTAATACCTTTGATACAGTAGTCAAGTACAGATTCAGTGCTAAGGAAACAGGGAGGAGAGAAGGCTTGTGTTTTGCTTGAACCAAGAGGTCTTGGAGTTTTTTAGTTGAGATGAGAAATTAAAAAAATCCTTCTGCTTGGCACTAAATACTTCATTCGGTGCAGAACAAAACATTTTTGGGGATTTGTAAGGAAAAGAAAATTTGTCGGCCTTGGTTCACAAATCATGAAGACAGTAGTGAAGTAGTAATGATTTTGGTAAAGGTTCCTCTATCACGCTTTGACCACCAATCTGTTAGGTAAACAGGAAGAACATCATCGCTGTCTTCTCTAATTTCACTTAGTTTTGAGTGTCTTATTTAAGTTCAAGTTTTTCATAAACATGACCTGTCATAGTAAAATACGGTCATACAGGTGTTCAGGGGTTTTTTGGGGAGGCTGTTGTTGTTTTAAAGTGTGGATTCCTTTACTTCCATTATTTTGGACCTAAAATCAGAGCTCTGTATTTGATCAGGACAGCTTCCGTGAGGCACCCAGGTTAAATACAAAGTAGAAAGCTAAGCAAGTTCTGTTGGGATGTGATCAACCTAAGTTCAGGGTCACTTCTGCAGCATTAGGGAAAAAACCCAAAAACGTAAGTTGAGGAAGTTCTTGTCTTGAGCAGATTGCTTTCTTGCTCTTCATTCGGGCTGTCTGTATCTCAATTCCATATTCCTGTTTGGGGAAAAAAAGTCATGCCCTATCAGAGGCTGTGCTAGGGACTCGGGTTGAAGATTTCCTTGAGCACCTGCTGCTTCTTGAACTCTAAGAGACTTAACTCAAGGGTGTTGTTTTTTCTCTGGGACTTCAGCCAAAACAACCAAGAGCAATTAGTCCTGGTGAGTTGGAAAGCAGAAGAATCCCAAAACAGAAACAGTGACGTGCTTACTGACATAGGCTGATAGAGAAGCACATCAGAATGCACAGACAGCTGAGGTTATATAGTTCACAAAACAAGTTTCTAATGTCATGCTACACATACTATGTTTTTGTGTAAGCTTTTTTGAGGACTTCTTTGTTTGCACTGATGCAATTTTCCTGCTGCTTATTTTCTCCATACTTTTATTTTTTTCTGATCTTGCTAGTAGATCTTGGTACCAAGGGTTAAAATGTCGCCAATGTTTTTCCTTAACAGGAAACACTCGCTTCAGTGAGTGTTACTGTGTGTTCTATCTTTTGGACATTTGGTCTTATCTTGAAACCAAGCCAAACCCAAGGGAAGTGTAAGGAACTCCTGACTTGGTTTAGTTTTTCTAATAGCTACTGTCATGGCTTAACCCCATCCAGCAACGAAGCACCACGCAGCCGCTCGCTCACTCCCCCACGGTGGGACAGGGGAGAGAATTGGAAGGATAAAAGTGAGAAAACTCATGGTTTGAGATAAAGACAGTTTAATAAATAAAGCAAAAGCCACACACGCAAGCAGAGCAAACCAAGGAATTCATTCCCCACTCCCCATGGGCAGGCAGGTGTTCAGCCATCTCCAGGGAAGCAGAGCTCCATCACACGTAGTGGTTTCTTGGGAAGACAGATGCCATAACTCCGAACGTCCCTCCACCCCCTCCTTCTTCTTTGCCCCAGCTTTATATACCGAGCATGATGTCATATGGTAGGGAATATCTCTTTGGCCAGTCTGGGTCAGCTGTCCTGGCTGTGTCCCTTCCCAGCTCCCCGTGCACCCCCAGCCTTCTTGCTGGCAGCCCAGCATGAGAAGCTGAACTGTCCTTGACTGCTCAGCAACAACCCAAAACACCAGCACGTTATCAACAGTTTCTCATCCCAAATCCAGAACATAGTCTCATACTAGCTTCTATGAAGAAAATTAACTCTATCCCGGCTGAAACCAGGACAGCTACTTTGTTTTTTTATTAAAAATTAATCTGAATTCTTTTTTTCAGTTTAGAACTGAAGCATCAGCTTCCTATTTTTGAGCTTTTAAAGATTACCCACCCCCAAGTAGAAGTCATCATGTCTATCCCTCTGCATGGGATACTTTAAGACAATATAAAATGCCATTAATTTATCTTTGACTTGGAACTAAACAAATTGGATTTAAATGTCTGAATTGTCTATGTTTTACAGTGTTCAAATAATGTTTGTTGCTGTTTGAAGTGATACAGGAAACTGTCTTTCATAAACGTTTGGTTGCTAGGCTTTGTTCAAGTGCTTAAAATCAAATTGATCCTGAAAGTGCTGCAGAGGAATTAATATGCAATAACAGCATATAAATTGCTTGGTGGGATCATGAAGTCTAGTCTTGCCAATAATTAGTTCACCACTGTTGCTTATGACTTGGCCTTTGTGGTGGTCTGTTGCATATATAGCTTTTTTCCTGTATTAGAACACTGTAGCCTAATTACTAGGCTTATTATAGGCCAAGCGATGAAATGTTACAGATGTTCTGTAAGATACAGAAGATCAACATAGATAATATAACTGTCTTGTCAGGCCTTCATCTTTATGAAACTGTTCTGCAATAAATGGATCCAGCAGCAATTTTAATCTTGCCAGGATTGTTGATATGTTATTTCCTGAGTGTCATTACTTTGCAATCTATTAATTTACGATAATTTTTAAAATCTGAGGAAGCAAAAGTTAGGAATTTCTGTCTGTTGTAAAATCTGATGATTTCATAGCTTGCCCATTTAAACTATGACCTTCTGTTTTGGCATTTGAAAGTAAGAATGGTGGTATAAATGTATCTTGAACTTTGTGCAAAGACAAATAAAAGTATGAAAAATCCCAGCTATGTGTCTTTTGAAATGTCTCTGATGGTACATATTTAAAGGAAATGACCCATTAATGCAGGAATCTATAATGTACTTCTTGACCCTATGCAATATGGACCTTCGTATATATGATGTTATTGCATAGGTGATAGCTCTTTGCTCTCCTGATATCAAGTGCTTGTATCTGTGCAGAAAACTTGGTCTCCTGTTCCTTTCACAGATTTAATGAAAAACTCACATCCTTCATATATAGCATGACTGTATATTCTGTGCTGGTAATCAGCACAGGATTTTTGAATGTAAAGCAGATTCACTGTGCCTAATTTTCAACTTTTTCAAATATGACCACTTCTGTTGTTACTCCTGTTCACTGCTTTAACATTATTTTTATTTCATGTCTTTTCCAGTAGACATTGTAATGTAGGTACTGCTTAACATCACTTTAAGAAGAAAATAAATTTCATCAAAATAAAGGGGGGGGGCCTTATCCCATATTCACAACACTATAAATGTGTGCATAATGATTATTAAAAAAACAAAACCTAAACCACAACTGTTCTTTACTTTCAAAATATATTCTTAAAATGACCTTTTGTGCCTTCCTGCTATGCTTGGATTTTTTTTATTCTGTATTCTGGTAGCGGCTCAAAGCATGGTGTAACTTCAGTAAAACCAGCAGTTTAGTGCACCTGGAAATGTGATGACTTGCAGTTCCTGTTGTACACAGCTTCCAAGAGTCAGCTGACAAAAAGTGTTTCTGTACCTTGGAAAGAGAAAATTGTATATTTGGAATATCTGGTTTTATAAAGCTTTAACTCTCAACTATAGTTTTTCTCTTTTGAATGGGTAATTTACACAGAAGATGAGGGGTTTTTGCAGCTTGCTGTTTAAAACTTCTTAAAAATAGTTATTTGTCAGGGTTTGTTTTTAATATTAATAACCCATTTTGTTTATGTATTTATATTTACTTCTGCATAATGTTGTCTTTTGGAAAGAGAGAACCTTCTGTTGGAGGTTCCAGCTTAGATGGAATTCCTAGGCAGAAAATGGGCCATTGGCTCTTGACAGTTATCAGCAATCCATTTTTTGTATCTTTTATTGCTCTCTAACCATTACCTTAGTTCTTTTGTTATAATGTGTAGTAAATCTCAGTACGAGTTGGTAAAAACTAATACACTAGCGACGTCTTTTGTCTCTAGCTGGTTTGCCCTGCAAAAGCTTTGATGTGCTATCTCTTTGTACTTTTTTTTTTTTTTGATCGATTTGAATTAGTCTGCCTTCAGAAACTAGGTGATTCAGTTTGGCACAGGACCATTTCTTTTCCTTAAATATGGGGCAGTATTGTCATATGTTTAGCAGCTCTCTTCTTTCATTCCAAGTGGGCTGTATTTCAGTGGCTGGAGAACCAGGACTACACGTTATGGTGGTGGTGTTCATCACATTGGCCCCTTTTATCTTGCATTGTTGATCTGCTGTTTTCTTTACTTCAGAGCTGCCTACTGAATATGGCACACATTTGACATCCCTCACTGTGGGACTACTGAGAAGTTCGTGGTGTGCTCCTCTCAATCCCTAACAGGGGTTTTGGCTGTTAGGAACATGGGCTTATCTGTGTATTAATAACATTCTCCCTGTGGTCAAATGAACAGCCACGTCTGCCTGTGGGAACCAGAGGTTTGTATCACGAATTTTTTTAAGGAGCTTTTAAAGTTTAATTTTAGGCGGGTGTCCTCTGGTGTCCTCTTCTGAATCTTGGTGTGCTGTTGAACATATTGTCAGCTCAGGTTATGCTTGCTGTTACTGCACAGTAGCCTGGACAGCAATGAAAATTCTGCTGCCAGCAAAGCTAAGGAAGAAGGAAGCTCTGAGTTAGGCCATGACAAGTAATGCTGGTGGACGGGCATCCTGCTGGTGCAAGTGTCCTGTGGGCATGGAGCTTGTTCCCCAGGAAATACAGGAGTTGCAGGTTTCTTGGGTGTCCAGTTGCAGCATTAATCTCTTCTACTAGGACACAATTAAATTGTATGTGAACTTTTGTTTTACAAGGGACTACAGAGATCCCTTTTGGAAGTCTTTAATGTACTTTCTGTTAAATTAGGGATTCCTGCTTGTGAAAGTTGTTTGATTTCTCATTCTTTGTATTTCCAGCTTTTTTGCAGCTCCCAAAGTGACATTTCTATGTCTTTGAGTATGCTTAGATGCATGCTGTGTATTTTATGCAGCTGGGTGGTGATGATGAAGACAACTAGCTAATTCTTAAAAATGACTAAATTAATTGCTTTTATTTACTTTTGAATGCCTTCATCTCAGGTCAAAAGAGAGATTTCCTTTTTGTATATTTTCTACGCTGAAGACTGTGAAATGTGCAGATCTATAGGCAGTTGTAAGCAAGGTGTGGCTTTCCACATAGCCGTATGCACACTCATGTATTTAAAAAAAAAAAAACTAAAACCAAACACTACCACTAATATATGTGAGGGAAATTAAGATTCTTTACTTGTAGAATGCAGAATAAGAGTGCTCCTTTGTCACCTGAGTAATATGCTTCAAGGAAGGAAGATTACCTCTGCTAGCAGAAAGCCAGCCCAGTCTTCATGGTCCTACCAAATCCCAGCTGCTTTCTTCTGAGACTTTTAATAATGGCAATAATTGATACTGCAGGTGATACAGGGAAAGCGTTCAATATATTGCCACTGTGACAGTCATTTCACATGACTTTGATGAGAGCACAGATTGCAATTGATCTTCTTGTCTCTGCATCAGTCTTGGTCTGTTGCCTGCAAAAGTGGTCTGTTAGACGTCAAAGTGGTCAATAGAGCAACTACAGTTTAAAATAAAATGGAGCCAAATGCAATAAAAATGTCATATAAGTATTCTGACACACGCAAGCAAGGAAACAAACATACTAAAAGGAGAATAAAAGTAGCAAATGTCTAACGTGTGTTCTAAACTTTTGATTGTGTTGAATAAAACTATTATTGTATTACATAGGTTGGTGTCAGCTCCTCCCCCCCCCCCCAACTTAGGTGGTCTTTGGATTTTCTTGTTTGGATGACCCTTTGCTCTGTCAAAAGAGGTTGAGAAACACTGCTTGGATCATGTTAACATTGCCATGCCTTGTGATTTTTATGAGGAAACCCATGAAAGCTGTAATCAATGCTGTAGCTGCTGATATTGTGTAAATAGCCAAGAATCTCAAGTTTCACAGTGTTCCCTGTGTAGAGAGCCTGGGAAGGGGGCCGTCTCCGGCTTGTCTGTAGAGAAAGATTTGGAAACTTAAATTGTTTTCCTCATCTGTAGTCTGTTATCCCAAAACTTTATTGGATTCCCATGGATCTTGCCTGGGGCTATTCAGGTACAAAAAAAACCCTCTCAAAATGCACTTTACCCCAACAAATATGAGCTAAATTTTGTACTAGACCCAGAGAGACGTTTGGTTTCTTCAGGTTATTTCTGTCTTTTTCTTGTCTGGTCCTAAGGCTGGTGAATGTGTAAGAAATACAAACTGTTCTTCCCCCACTCCTGAGGAAATTACTGTGTCTCCTTACCAGGGCAAAGCCTTGTCTGAGAAAGATTGTTTGGGAATTTGGTGAAAACAGTTTTAATTTCTTTAAATTGCTCCTCTGCTGAAACATGGTGCTTATTTCATGGGAAAAGTCTTGAGAGCCTCAGAGCTTCAGAAGAGTTGATCTTTCACTGCGGAAAACTGGTGCTGCGCAGTGTCATTCTTGTCTCCTATTTTCAAGGCACTGCTAAAATATTAACATTATAAAATTATTTGTTTAGTAGGCGACTAACTGTATTTAGGGCTCATTTTGGTCTACCATGTTTAAACGGATTGAGGCCAAAGGGTGTGCCGTTTGCAGCTTTATGGAAACCATGAATTAGGGTTAAATACATAAATTATTTTGTCCTTCAATTTGAAGGCAGTCGTTTGGGAGGATTTAAAAACTGATAGCTCACAAGGAGGTAGGGATTTTTTTTATTTAAGGCAGTTAAGAGTCACTGCTTTAAACGTGTTTTCTTTAGTGCTGTTTCAGATATGCTTTGCAGTTTTTTTTAATTCATCAGAAGGATCTAATTCTCATATTTGGATTGAAGGAAGGTGTAATGGGGTATATATCTTTCCCACAGGGTAAAACTGGTATAGCTTGGGCAAAGCGCCTTCTAGATGAACACCCTTTTGTTCCTGTTAAACTGGAATAATTCTTCAGTATCTGTGAAGAAATCCGTATCTTTTACCCCTTCACAATTTTAGCAAATGTAATCGTTAACTTGCAATATAGTAGATAATTTTCTAGACGCTAAGGGGATTATGTTAATCTAAAATAGTTTATTTTGTTTCATAACTATTGATTTTTAAGTTTTCTAATACTAATAAGCCTGCTTTATTCACTGGAGGGTAACAAAGGGATTGCGATTATGTATTGTATGGCTGTATTTTGTAGCCGTGTTGCCTTGATGATGCATATGAAATTTTAATGTCTGGCCGGCAAGAAAGAAGAAGAGATTTTTAGGTAAAACTTTGCAGTCAACATTGTAAAGTAAGCTATGTCTCTCCAAATAACAGATGGAATTTAGTTCCTTAAGAAATAAGCTCCTTTACTTAAGTTTTCCTTGCATAGTGATCAAACAAGCAATGGGACTAAAACTTAGATTTCTGTTCATGGAAAAAACCTCTCATTTCTTGTAATAGAGAATTTTGTGTTCTGAGAATAGCCAAAAAGCAGCACCCGAGATCACAGTAGTGCCTGATAGTATTGCTGTAGCTGTATGTATACATTACCCACCCACCTTACGCTTTACAAATACTTATTTTCACAGGCTGGTACCTCTATATTGGTGATTTCTATGAAGATTGCTTAGCATTAATTTGTCCTGCGACATCAAAATTTAAGAGAAAATTTCTAGAATAGATTAATAGTGAAGTGGCTGCTAATAAGGTATCTGTAGGTAGTTTGTGGTATGTTACTCTGTGACTAGTTGAACTGCAAATTGCATACATCTTGCAAATGTGTGTTTGACAAGTGATTAGTCTGTCATGGAATCATGCTGGGAATGTATGAGTAAGGTGAAGTAAATTATTTAATTTAAGAACCAGCATCTGTGCCAGTACTGTGTCTGTTTTGCAAGTGAAACTTAATTGTGAAAGATTTTGCCACAGAAGCTAGGAATCATCTAGACCCATCAGGCTTTCAGAGCAGAGTATTTTAAAATGGATTTACTTACAATACTGTTAAGAATTCTGTCCTAGTTTTATGTAAATAAACTCTTCTTAGCTGGTCCTGGAAGACCTGGGTTGCTGCAGCACCAGCAGTATAGCACAGGCTGTCGAGAGGTATAAGGGGAAATTCTCTGAGACAAGTTGTAGGTTACATACTTTGGTTTGGGATTTTCTTGTTTCCAAACTTTTAAGCTAGATCTTGTATAATTACTCTCTTATTATGGATTAGTGATTAGGCAGTCTGCTAACTACGGTTAGGGCAATTTGAAAACTGTTGTATAAAATGTTTCATGTTATTACAGCTTTTCAGTGAAGGGGCCTTAGTCTGTAGGCAGTACTTCTAGGACTTTTTGAATTATCTTGTGTCCTGAGATTTCATCTCTGGTAGTACTTTTTAAGACCTAGTATTTTATAACAGCAAGTGATTTAAAAAAATAAAATTTCTTTTAAGACTGAACAAAAAGTATGTTGTCATGGGGTAGCTATCCCCAACCTGTGCATTTTACTGTTGTGATTGAAATTTACATAAAATAATTAGGAGAGGGGTAGAAACTTGGGGGTTCAGTACATAGGTGTTGTTTCAGGCATAGCCTTTGTTTCATCTGACTCTCCTGCTGTCTAGCTTAATGTTTTAAGGAGTAACAAAATAGGTTTTGATATCAGGAATAAGCATTCCTTTCTGTTAAGTTAGAGGGTGAAACGGTATTAGTGTAAAAAGTTGCGACGTTAATGACTAGGACCGAGCTACACACATGTGTGTCGAAGTAGCAGACACATCATGGTCGACTCCTGTCCCTTTCTACATGACTGAGTTTTGAGTAGACAGTTCAGAGTAGGTTAATTTTCTTTAATTCTGCTGAAATAGCATTTTAGCTCAGATAGATATGGATCCATAAGCTTCTTATAAATCTGTTCATGTTATTTATTTTCATTACCCTGGGAAAATACATCCAGTTATGAATTTATGACTGAGATTGCTCTTTGTCTGGGGAGTAATGAACTGACAATATAAAATTAAAGAACTGTGCAGAATGTGGGGTTTTTTTCCCCAGGATTATAGAAGTATATCTAACTGTTGAAAGGCTTCCTAGTGCATTTCGACATGTTGTAGGAACTACAGGAAAAAGTTTGCTGAAGCCACCAAAGAAGTAGGGAGAAATGGGAAACCACATCTAGAGTGCTAATTGTAAGCTATTTCAACGCGTGCTTTCTTGCTGATGAAGTGAATCATCTGTATGAATATATTCATGTGGCATTTTTTGATGAAATGTTAATTTTTTGCTTTATTAGCAATTCTATTGTTTTGCAGCTATTCATGAAGTATATTTGTTGTAAAGAAAGCAAGCTGAAATAAAGCAGAATGCATAGAAGACATTTCATTGTAGTTCAATTACAGCTTTTGGTTAAATTTTAACCACGATGGGGACAAATGTTGGCATTCTGTAAAAACTTTGTGGGTGTAACTTCACGTCTAGCACTTGGAAATGCTTTGAGACTTGCAAAGCTGGGGAAACGCCAGCAAGTATAACACAAGCTACAGGAAAAAGCTGACTCATTTCTTTGCCTTGGAAAGCCTGCCAAAGATAACAAAGGTAGAGGTTGCTTCTGCTACTACTGGGGCACAATTAGTAATTTTTTAATTTCAGTGTTATTGCATTCATTTAAAAATCCAAACTGTGTAATATTTTTTGTAACTTAAACTCATAGCAGTCATGTTAGGACAAGCAGCATACTTGTTGAAGTAATGGTTTCGAAGTAGCTGTGTATGTAGGAAGGTGATAGTGTATCTTGTTTGTAAAAAAGCCTCTGGTCTAAAATAATTGGTATATCTGCAGAAGGTTTTGTGGAATTTCTTGTTGAGAATAACACATCGCAGACTTGCCTGTAACAGGCAGGATTTGATAGTTGTATAAAACTGCACAGAAGCCATGTTCCTCTGCTTGGGAATCTCATCATACAATCTCGATGTCTTGGGGCAGAAAGAAGTGATTGTATTACAGCTGATTTCAGTAAACTTTTATTAATCCAGATTGACTGCAGTATTTGACTGATACTTGCAGTATGTTTTTGTCAGCATCAGTTAGTAAAAATTCTGCTGTTCCCAAATTTTCTACTTTCTTATTGTTGTAAACTAATTACAAGAAAAGTCTATGCATAGTCTTGCTTTTTATCTAGTTTCCTGAAATCACAGTATCAGCAGGTCAGGACAAATGTTTTGACATGTCTACATCTGGCATTACCCATTACCAGTTCTGTTGAAAATACAAGCCCAAATTAGTATTTGCCAAAAAGAAAGTCGTTAGAGGGGCATTATTTCAAAACGTTTACTGTTATAACTGAAATATACGCATATAGCGGAACCCTACAAGTTAATTTCATTGTTAAGAAATACTTTTGTGCTTAAAAGGAACTAATAAATCTTTGCACTTCTCCTGTTTTTGCTTTACTGTTGTATATAGAAGTATGTTCCTCTGTCATGCGGATTTATAGTCTGGAAGCAATTTAAAATTCACGTTCTTTTTCCAGTCCTTTCATGCATGTTTTGTCTCACTAATGCTTTCCTTTATTCCTTATAATTTAATTATTTGTTTTTCCTCTCTGGATAACATTTGTCCAGTTTTTGGTTTTTGTTTCCATTTTTTTTTTAAGCTCCCCGTTGTACAAAGCATTTGGAGTTTTATCATCCATTTGTTTTGTTTGAATACCAAATAAAATAGTAGATTTTAAATCTTTAGGCTAAGCAATTTATCATGTGAAAGCAATAAAGTTAGAGTAAGAATATTGTACTTCAGGGGCAATATTACATTTATCCCAAATTAGGAGTAGATTTAATTGCAATGGAATTACAATTGTAAACAGAGTAGTATAAATGACCCTTTTGATGCTGTGGAAATATATCATAAAATACAATAGATAAGAAATAATTTTTCTAGTGTGTTATATATTGCTTAATGAGGGCCTTTTAGTATATTTCCTTACACTTTTAGCTTTTAAAAAAACATGTTTAATTTGTTTAAATTCAGCAAATCTTGAGTGAATCTTAAGCAGGATGGATTGATAGCACAGAGGAATGCTGGCTGGTATTTTCAAAGTATAAGTTATCTTTTTTTGTATTGTACAGAACTCAAAACCACAGTATGTTTGTCTTGCATGTCATCTCTCCTTCTATATGTAGGATATACTTTGTATGTAGGTTTTGGTGTTATATTCACTTCTGTAATCGGACTGAGAAGTAAATCTAAGATGCTGAAAGGGACAGTCAAATATTAAAATAGTCTTCTATTTGTTTTGTAGTGTGAAACAACAAAACAACCATTTTTTGGTTATATTTTAAAATATAGTCCTAAAAGCTGCTAGCACCCCTTCCTTTAAGGCGGTGAGCTGTCTTTACTTCTGCCAATGTAGAAAACAGCATTGGGTAAACTTTCTGAATTTGTGGTTTGAGAGGAAATTATATCAAGGTGATGTTAAATATATAATAGGAAGAATGAGCAGGAAAGATACAAAATGCAGAACTTTTTTTTTTTTTTTAACTTACTGGACATTTTAAACCAAAAGTAAAATCTATGAGCTATAGCATTTGGGGAAGAATACAGATTTTTGAAAGTCATGATAAATTAATTCTTTCATCAAAGACAGCTCTTACTGAGTTTCATAGAAATAATTAAATATGTGGATTATGAGGCTATTACATTAAGTGGAATACAACAAGAAATTATAATTACGGGAAATCTGAATGTGTCAGACCTACAGAAAAGCAGGGGGTTGGAAGAAAATGCCCCACGAGCAAGTTACTCCATTATATTTCCCCATGAATTTCTGAAGCAGTTGCTACTCTTTGGTTGGACATTTTTGGATTTTGGATTAAATCATCTGCTATGGCAGTTTCTATTACACTGTGTCTGTCTCGTTCGTGTATTGCGTTTGTTTAATGTAAACCTTCTCAATTTTTAGCTGAACAAATGTAAAGCTCTTTGTGGGCTTTATTAAGTAGACTGAAGTGGTCTTATTTGCTGAATTCAGTCAAACCTAAATAAGGCTTGTAAAATTCTGGGTGAGCCGATTCGTACATAAACTGGTACTGGTTGTGTTAAGCTGATACAGTTATTTATATCGATGAAACTCATGCAGCTTTCACATATGCACAGTATTTACATCTCTCTAGACTCTTCTTCCAAAAGGGGTGTTCTTCCAGAATCATGCAGCTTGCTTTCTTCTTTTCCTTAGAGATGTGTTTTTAATACCCTGTTTTGGAAAGTTGATCTTATGTCATGCTTTGTAAAAGCTCTTGCTCGTCATTGGTTTAGAGGTTTGAATGGGAAAAATTTTAAAGGATGTATGTGTAGGGTAGGGTCTGTATCTGTTGGCCAAAACCATTGTGTGGTATGGAGACGGGAAGGAGAGCGAACAAGAAGTGGCCACGGAGGAAGATCATCTCCTACCTCATCTATTGCAAAAGCCTTTAGCTGCACTTTTGTCTGGGCCTGCTTTTAACTCTTAAGATAATTCATCTAAACATCACTTTTAAGTTCTGGAAATTTATGAACTATCTCCCATCTGTAGTTCAGGAAGAGGAAGGAGTTCGCCACCTCGTTTGAATACACAATCAGGATATGTAGACCTCTGCCTTTAAATAACGTGTTTGGCAAATTCAGTCTGTCTTCAAACTTAGTGATAACCACCGAGCATTTTAAACTCGGGAGTTTAATGTTTGTGCTATCTAAAATACCACAGTTCATTCATAATTATTCAGAAGACCCTCACTCCCCTGGGATGAGAGTCACTGTAAGATGTGCTTAATTGCTTTTAAAGGGTTAGTACTATAGTTGTGTATTTTGAGAGAAGTCATCAACATTGTTGCTTCATCAGATTATTAAGAAATGGTGGTTCTTGGTGTTCTCTCTAACATTGTTTTGTATTCATAGAAGATAGTCACATTTAGTCAGAACGGACTAATCTATTTAAGTTAATGTTCCTTTGAGGAAAAGCCTTAAATTTCACAGTCTGCTTCACAATGTTCTTTAGGCACTTAAATAATTTCAGTCTGTCGAATATCACAGAGTTTCTGGGTTGCCCAAACTATTAATGAATTTGGTAACCTTTAATTAACCCTATTGCTTTATTGTTTCCTATGTTTGCAGGAAACAAAGTTGGATTTAGTATATTTTGATACTGTAATTCGAAAGCTTGCTGCTCAAACAAACACCAAAAAAAGTATTGTTACATTTAACCTCTGTAATTGGCACTCATCAGTCCAATATTATTCCTGTCTTCCCATTCATTTAAATGAGCAGGATTTTCAGTAATGTTTATCAATATATCCTATGCTGTTGGATGATGGAATTACAGAGGGCGTGAGATTGGAAGTTATTTTTGGGTGCCAGTCTGGTCCAAAGCAGGTCCAATTAGATCAGGTCATGCAGTGCTTAATAAATTCCTAAATTAACTCTTTCAGTTGCTGGATATATGACTGATATCTTTGAACAAAATGTATAAATCAAGAATAACTAAATTTGGTGTATAATTTCCTAAATAAATTGTGGGCCTGGTAGTTGTTTGAATGTTGTCATTAAAACAATAATTATGTCCTTGCTTCTATTCCTCTGTTTCAAGTTTGAACAGTGTTATGGTAGAGTTTGTATATGGATAGCAGTGAGGCACACCTAAGATTTCTCCCAAAGCCAAGAATCTTATGAAACACTATCCATTTAAGGTGAGCTTCACTCTTTAAATAGTGTTACCATTAGAATCGGCAAATACCCGTTGAAGCTGTGGTACCCAGCATCTAGCGGTGACACTTGTGGATATACAGTGTGAGAACTGCATATAACCATGGA
>NW_010523866.1:35987-65935 GCF_000687285.1 Phaethon lepturus | reverse complement strand
GAGTGCTCTTTCCCTTGCAACACTCTCAGCAACAGGTTATTGGAAGCTGAAGAAATCTTCTGAGCCAGACATGCTATCTTTATATTTAATAACCCATGAACAGATTTAATGCACCTGTTATTAAAATGGTTTCAAGGGTAATACATCCCTTTAATTACTGTATATTACTCACACAGGCTGTTTTTGATGAGCAAGTGATCCCTGTTTGGAAAAGACAAAAAAATTTAATATCTTTGAATGTTTGCTTAATCATAGAGATCTGATCCTTTCTCAAAGGGGATTGACATTGGGGAAGAACAGCCTGGAACAGATCTTGTCTTAATAACTTGTTCTTTTTAAAAAAAAATTAAAAACAAAAACAAAAACAGCCTTCCTCCTATGAAATTCCAAAGCAGATGGTTGTTCTTTTTTCTTATTTTCTTTGCAGGGTGTACTTATAGATGTCTTGTAAGAACATGGATTTTTAATATTTATGCAATATCTACATGTGTGCTGCTACCATTTGCCATCTACATAATTTTAGTCTTCCATCTTTCTTAACAAACAGTGTCCAGACTCTTTATTTTTACAGCATGGTTAATAGAGGTCTTTTGATCAAAAAAGTACATAGTGCTGCTGCAGTTTTTTCTTACTGCTGTGCCCCGTAAATGTCATCAAGTTTACAAAATTGGGGACATGAACAAGTGAGTTTTTCAGTTTTAAAAAAAATAGCTTGGAGCCTCTATCATATTTAATCCCTCTAACTAGGCTTAGAAGAAGTTTGAACTGGTTTAATCCTCTGAGACTGAGACATGAGCTTTGACAGAAGAAGTGTGGAAATGCTGTGGTGTGCTATATTTCTGTATAGCTGAAGCAGCTTCTTTTTCTCCGAGTAAAGAGAGTTGTGTTGCACTAGCAGATCATTATTAGCATAGGTCCTGTGGTACAAACCCCTGTATTCGCTCTCTGTATCCTACAGATGCGAAATAAAGGATATTTTTGTCTTTCAACCAACTTTACCTGTTGATTGACAGGAATGAGATGTATGTTGCTGAAGAGTATGGAGGCAAAAGCCGATCCAGAACAACCCAAAGAAACCAAAACCTCCCATTTTTTACTGGAGAATTATTAGACGAACATGATCAAGAGCTATGTATGACTGCAAAAACCACAATGATGATAAATGAGACACATTGTTAAAAAGAAACCACTGATTATTGCCATGCGTGGTGGATAAGCTGATTTAAAAACTGATCTGGTAGGAAGCTTTGTTTTCAGTGTCATTTGATACAGCCTTATGGGTAGTTGCTGTAGCTTATAGATACTCGTGGCCCTTTTTCTTGTCTGCTTTTTTGCTATTAGTTATGCAATATTTCTAAATACATGATAAATTTTATTGCAATATCTTAGTTACTTAGCTGAGTTCAGCAGTAATACTTTTTGACTTTATGTAGCCTTAACTATTAATGGAAATTGTAAAAAATCATGTTTATATATTCAGAGAAAAAGAAACCATAGCATTTAAACCTTGATTTTTGTCTATTTTTGTGTTTATTAAACACTTGCTTAAGCTGCATTTTTTCTTTTTAATGTCAATTAAATATCAACTTGTAAAAATGATGTTGGTAGATGATGACTGTCCATAGTTCAGTTGCAGTATTTGATTTTTTGTCCTCCTGGAGTACCAGGGAATCTATGAGCTTCTAAACATCAGTGCTCTTCATCAGGGACCAGACACTCATTCACCAGGTATTCTGGCCAACAGGTCAGGTATATCTGACGTATGAGAATGGATATTGGATGCTGTGATAGTAGAAATCCGTGAATCGCTGGTAAAGCAGAAAATGGAGATTAGTGGGGTGCTACAAACTCTCTTTAATCTCACTGTTAAGCCCAACAAATAAGTACCTGTGAACACAACAGTGATTATAAAGATCATCAAAGAGCAGAAATAGAATTAGTCTTTTGAGGTCAGTTTTTTCTCCTCTAGATTTTTTGAATTCTTTCTCATTCTCTGTCAGATTCCTTCCTGTGCTATTTCACTTTATCTGCTCACTGCTGGGCTGGGATTAAAAGCCTGAAGTTTGGTCAGGTTCTTACATCTTTACTCCCATATCTTCTAACAATAATCAGAACAAAGTTTACAATCAGCTGAGGAGTAAAATGTGTAAGTGATCTTCACCAGCTCACGTGGTATCGCTTTCACTGCCCCTCAAATCTGAAAAGTCCTAGCAACGAGATGATTTTAAAACACTTTTTTGGTGGTGTGAAGCAGTGTGAAACAAGTTGTCTTCTAAATACTGTTGAAGAGAGTCTTATTTGCTGTCCAGGTTTCTCCCTCATCCTGACTTGCATATAACTTCAAAGTTTATACAAACTTCTATAGCGCCAGATGCGCTGGAAATGCGTTAAAGCTTTCTTCAACGTAGAATGGAGCAATGCTGTAAGGCGATGAGAAGACAGTTTTGTCAGAAGTGGGGTTTTGAACCTGCAACCGGGCTATGTTGTGGCTATTTTAAAAAGAATGCATTTTAATATGAAATACAATTTGTTAGGATATTTTTATAGGTAATAACTCTGTAACTTCAGATAAGACTGAATCTGAATCTGAATGCAGATTGCTAGGTTTGTACTTATATAGCTCTAAGTAATATTTTGTTTATTCTGATGATCTGGAGAGCATGGGATGATATTTACCCACATAAACCTTACTTTAAAAATACTTACTTTTCTACCTGAAGTTGGTTTGAAGGCCAACAGCGTCCTGGCCTGTATCAGAAATGGTGTGTGGCCAGCAGGAGCAGGGAAGTGATCGTGCCCCTGTACTCGGCACTGGTGAGGCCGCACCTTGAATCCTGTGTTCAGTTTTGGGCCCCTCACTACAAGAAGGATGTTGAGGTGCTGGAGCGTGTCCAGAGAAGGGCAACGAAGCTGGTGAGGGGTCTGGAGCACAAGTCTGATGAGGAGCAGATAAGGGAACTGGGGTTGTTTAGTCTGGAGAAGAGGAGACTGAGGGGAGACCTTATCGCTCTCTACAACTACCTGAAAGGGGGTTGTGGCGAGGAGGGGGTTGGTCTCTTCTCCCAAGTAACTAGCGATAGGACAAGAGGAAATGGCCTCAAGTTGCGCCAGGGGAGGTTTAGATTGGATATTAGGAAAAATTTCTTCACTGAGAGGGGGGTCAGGCATTGGAACAGGCCGGCCAGGGAGGTGGTGGAGTCGCCATCTCTGGAAGTGTTCAAGAAACGTGTGGATGTGGTGCTTCAGGACATGGTTTAGGGGACATGGTGGTGCTGGACTAATGGTTGGACTTGATGATCTTGAAGGTCCTTTCCAACCTTAGTGATTCTGTGGTTTCTGTGATTCCCTGGCACATGAGGAATCTTAGGAAGGTAGGTGGTATTTGTGTCTGTGAGCTAGAAGGAGGTTGTCTAGAAGGTGAAAGTGTGATGGAGGCATGTGTGCTGTTGAGTAGCCATTTATGCTGACTTCAGCAGTTCCTGAACACATCAGGCTTGCAACATGCAGCGTATGTGCAGCTGCGCAGGTTTATGGGTTTGTGCAGGTCTGATACTTCTGAGAAACACTAGATTTTCTGTGTACGCGCTGTCTGGCTGCCTTGTCTGTGCACAGCTAGCTCGATGTGTTTGAAATATGTTCGCTGTACGTATGTACCAAGTGTACAAAGTGTTAGATTTACTGAGCATGGGCCATGCGTTCCACCTGGGAAATCCATCACACGCATGTAGGAGTCTGAGCTTCAGTTTGTGTTCGTTTTCACTTAGATACGGGGTTTGTTTTATGCAGGTACTTCAGTGACAATATTGTTTGCCCAGAATATTCACTGCATGGAGAACATTCTATGGCATATTTTAAAGCAAGCTGATCACTCTTTAAAACATATTATAGAAGTTCTGATTTATTTTTGTTGCTCTGTATGCTTGACTCAAATTTTGTTTTCTGTTTTCAGGCAGCTATAAATGGTGTAATACCACAAGAAAATGGCATTCTACAAAGGTAAGCACAGAAGGCTGGAGTAGTACACACAGAGAATGATGCTGGGTAATAGTTACTTTTTTTTTGTTCCTGAATCCTAAGAAGATGATGTAATTCTCCTTTTAAAGCAGTTTCTGGAGCCACAAATTCAGTTCCTGGCAAAGCTGATTTAACGTTCAGTTTTTCCCATACTGATGGAGGATCAGCTCTAACACCTATTCAAATTAGTTAATTTTTATTTTTAATTCCTTGGTTGTTTGGTTATTCTGTGCAGGGTTGTCTCTTTACTAAGTCTGGATGTTGGTATGCTTTCTTGGATGTCAGGACTTTTTTTTTTTTCCTTTTCCCTCCTCAAAAAAGATCTAAAAATTTGCAAGGAAAATCCACAAATGTTCCTGGCTAAGTATTTTCTTTTTCCTTATGCATTTTTGAAGGTATTGATATTCTATGCTTCCCAGTCCAAAAATGTTTGTATTTTAGTAGGTTTGTGGGTTTTTTTTAAATTGAATTAGAGGCAGCAGATCCTGTGTTAGATGAAGTGAGGTTGCTTCCTTCTAAAAGTAACTTTACTGATTTTCTTTCAGCTTCTGAATTAAATTTTTTAGTGAATTCACTGAAGCATGAGCTCCTAAGTGCTGATGAGGCAATTGAAAACAGCAGAACAGAAATTGAGCTACTTGAGAGAGACAGTAAAATAGTGTTTAAAATGTTATTTAGAAAAATAGTCAATGTACTATTTTTAAAAATTTATCTTAATGATGAAAAAATATACATAATGTAGGTGAAGTGGTGTTTTGCCATCTCTGTCAGTACTTACCAAAACTATCATCAAATAGAGTCAGTTTTTGATTCAGGATAAAAACTTATTTGCTCAGTAAAGTTACTAGATGTTTATTTACCATAAGGCCTACCTAGTCCATTTGAGATCACGTCTCAGTTGTCAAGTGCTCTTTCCACCTATGTTAACAAGTCCTTACCTCAAAGCATCTATATTCAAAATACCAGAATATTTGGAACCATTTCGTCAGGGGAAGGAAGCTGGGGCATAGTTATGTCTGACTTAGATAACAAGCTGGTCCAGTGTCCACTTACAGCTTTCTTCCACACTTATTTATTAATTTTTAGAAATCATTAGACAGTGAAATCTGTCTCAGATCCCACCCCCCAATGGAAGTGGTTTAGAAGGAGGCTCAGAAGACTCAGAAGCCTAGTTTCCAGTGGTTTCCAGATGAGGCCATTTTTTTTACTGATGTGAAGCTTTTTATGTTCCGTTAGAGGTTGCCAGTCAGATATGTAGGATGCCTTTTGTAGTGGAATCAAATAGAATTAATACAACTGGACTTGAAGTAAGTTAATTTATTGAAGGGAAAAAATTTTTTTGGTTTATAATTCAGTTGTGGCATTTAAAAAAAATTTTAAAAACCCAGTCCTGAGAATCAGGATAACCATTGCTTTTTGGGTCTGTTAACAAAACAGTTACAGTATTTAATTCATAGTTTGCCATCAGATTTAAGACAATAACATATCGCTCAGTATTTATACTTTTTTAAATCCTGAAAATAAGACTGTTTCCTGTAGTCTTCAGATCACTGAAGTGGGTCTTTGACCTTTGAGTGTGAGTTTTTGAGTGTGGGTCTTTGTAGCTGGGAATTCATCCTTCTGAGCCTGCTGATGTGGGAAGTGAAGGAGCCCCTTGTTTTACAAGCATAACATGTTTTTCTTTCTCAAATGTGGAAGGCACAATGATGGGATTTGCAGTAGCAGTGTATTTCTGCACTTGTGACATGCATGCCATCCACATTTATGTTTTTTTAAGTTTTGGCCTCTTCTAGATGACAGATTTGATTTTCTATGAGAAGCATTTCCATTGAGAGATCTCGTGATATCTTCAGGAAGAGCACTTTTCAAATAGGTTCTGTCTAAGAATGGAAACGAGACAACTTACATCTCAGCATTTCCTAAATCCTTCTTTGCTCAGCTTCCACCCTTTCAGTGTGTACATTTTATTAGCTTGCATCTTCCATCATGATACTCTGTAACTGCCCAGCACAGATAATCTTCCTGATAAGAACATCTCCAAGGTGAAGCTCTAGGCTTGCCCTGTGAAGCTGCTTGCCTTCCAGATTTAATTTCTGTACATCATAGGGTTGTTTTTGGCCTGGAGGAATGTGCCTTAAATGTCACATTTTGTTACCTTTGTTTCTAATCCGGGTTATGTGCTGCTTGTGAAGAGGCTCACTGGGGAAGATGAAGTGCTTCTGGGTAGTGAGGGTTGCCCAATTTATTCTGACCTGTAATGCTGTATGTATCCTTGAGCCAGGTATGGAGACATCCTTATATGAATGTCCAGGAGGCTTGAAGGATTTTGGACTTAAAGGCAAGCTAGAATTCAGCATGGCATTACTGTTGTACTCCTAGGTATTTTTTGCAATATATACTTCATTATATTAATTTATTTACCTTAAATACATAACTATTCATATCTGACTTGTTTACCACTAGATTGGTATTGGAAAATACCAATACACGTGCAGTATTTAAACTTTATTTTGTATTTTCATTTCTATGTGATACTAGCCCAATGATGTAGAAAGCTGGTTGTTGCCATGGTGACAATTTTTATATGGTCACAGCACTCCTGGAACAGGAAATAATCCTTCTTCTTGAGATTTTGATATTAATTATATAGTGAACTTTAAACTTAAATGGCTTAAATGCTTGTTTGTCATCTAAGCTGTTCTCCTATAGCACTTCTGAGTTACTGAAATGTTAATATTCCTGATGAAAGTTATTTTCTAATTATTAATAAAATAATATTTTCAGATATGACAGTGTAGTTTATTCAAGAGGCGTGTGCTGTGGACCACAGCAAACGAACAATACTGTTCATTTTCTTTGCTAACTTTTATTTAAACATACCAAGCTCTTCTCTTTATACCTTTTTATCTGTGTATCTTTCAGTGAGTACGGTGGAGAGACTTTACATGGACCAGCATATGGCCCCACAAGTCATTCTACAGCAGCCTCTTCAACTCCTTCCTCATCCTCAGCGTTTCGCCATGTAGTGCCATCTAGACAAATAGTGGAAAGACAACCTCGAATGCTTGACTTCAGGGTTGAGTACAGAGACAGAAATGTGGATGTAGTACTTGAAGACAGCTCCACAGTTGGTAAGGATTTGTAAAAATGAAATGAAAAGTGTTGTGGTAAAATTGTTAAAACGAAAACAATTTAAAAAACTGTGAAAACAAAAAACCAAAACCAACCAAGACCCAGCTCCAAAAATCCAAATCCTAAAAAAAAAAAAACCAAAAACCCCACCAACAAAGTAAAACAAAACCCCTTGAAGAAGAAAAAAATCCCCAGAAAAGGGAGCCTCCACAGCTACTAACTATTTTCAAATCTCTTTGCAGCTTTAAAAAAGCAAAATTTCACTAATCCATTGTAAAGGTTAGTGATCCATCAAATATTTATTTTGAAATCTAGTTTTCTTATGAACTTGTTTCAGAAACAAAATGGAGATTACTGATTAAGTTGAGGCATGAAAACGTAATTTGGGGTAGGATTAGTGTAGGTGCAATCTACTGATAAGCAGATGATCTTGGCATTTCCTTTTTGAATCTGTATGGCATGTCTTTCTGTGTAGGATTAGTGACAAGTTTTAGAAGAATTCTTTCCAGTGTGAAGAGCATTGTTGCATGCTTCTTTTTTAAATTTTTATTTGACTTGATTGTAAATCAAGATTTCTTGTATAAGTTTTGTTTTCTTTATTGTAAAAATGATGCATTTTGTAACAGTATGTTAGAAATATGCTATTGTTAGCATTGCAGAGCATGTTATTTTTTACATTCCCCAAACTGTGAGTTTGCTAAGGATGAAGAGGCGTTTTTGGTTCGGGATTTTTGTGTGTGTGTGAAGACTCTATACAGCTCAAAATAAGGAAGTAGTTGAAGAAATAGTTGATTAAAACAATTTTCAATGCTGCAGCCTTATGTCTGTGGTGAAATTTCAGAATTTCAACTTTTGATTTTTATTTGTCGTCTTAGCACTCGATTTGGTATTGGCTGGTGCCACCTCGTGGTGATTAGTTTGAATTCCTGATTAGTGTTTCATGTTTTCCTCAGCACTGTACTGTGTCATCCATGCAAAGCAGATGTAAAAGTCTGATCAAATCAGAATTTTGCAGCCGTGGTATTTTATTTTTTCTTATTAACTTCTTTCAGGTATAAATGACTAAGCTGTAGGGCAGAAGCAGTCAGTGTGGAACTCTTGTCTCTATCTTGCCATGTGAAGATTGAGGGCAGCTTTGTGTTTAAAGTCCTGAGAGAAGTAAGCAAGGCAAATAGTAGAATTTCAACTGGGGACTTCAGAACAGATGACTATTGGCTTTTTCAGGGATCTGCTTGGCAGGATCCCATGAGAGACTACCCTGTCGGCAAAGGGGCCTAAGAGAGCTGGTTAATCTTCAAGGACTACGTCTTCAACGCACAGGAACAGTCCCTTCCAACATGCAGAAAGAGGAGCAAGCATGACAGAAGGCCAGCACAGAAGAACAAAGATTTTCTGACTATACTAAATGCAAAAAGAGTGTACACATAAGGTGGCAGGTTGTGATGGGCTACTCAGGAGGAATACAGAGGTGTTGCCAGAATATGCAGGTTTGGAGATAGGAAGACCAAAGCTCAGGTGGAGCTGAAATGACTGAGGGACTAGAAGAGCTTCTGTAAGTACATCAGCATGAAAAGAGAGGCTAAGGAAAATGTGAGCTCACTGTTAAATGATGATTGCTGAATTTGGTCCATGTTCGTATGGAGAAAAAAATTATGGGGAAAATCTTTCTGGAAGCCCTTTCTGTGCACAGGAAAGAAGAGAAGGTGGTTTGAAACAGCCAGCACGGAGTTGTTAATGGGAGATTGTGCCTAATCAACGTTACCTACCTTTTATGATTTCTTGACTGGCTCTGTGGACAAGGGGAGAATGGTGGATGTCACTTTTGACTTTACTAATGCCTTTGACATACTCTGCTGTAGTATTCTTACAGTCATATTGTTAAGATAAGAATGGAGTAAGTGGGCTGATAAGGTATGTAGATAGTTGCCTGGACTGCTGGCTCAAAGTTTGACTGGTGAACAGTTACTAGATTAGGGATGTCCCTCGGGTTGATCCCGTGTTGCTTAATGTCTTTATTAAAAACCTGGTTGTTAAGGTGAGCACTCTTGGCAGGTGCACAAAAAATACCAGAGAAAGTGACTGATATTCTGGAGCGCAAGTCTGCACCTGAGACGGCCCTGGACAGCCTGGAGAAAGGGGCTGACAGAAGCCTCGTGAAACTCAAAGAAAGCAAAGTTGAAGTCGTGCATGTGGGATAGGATAACTCTATCTGATAACTGGCTGAGACCTGACGGGCTAGTAAGCAACTTTGTAAAAAAAGGGATCCCTTGTGCCCTTGCAGTGAAGAAGCCCAGCCATGTCCTAGGCTGTGCTAGCAAGAGCATAGATAATGGATACAGGGAAATAATTATTCCCCTCTATTCAGCACTTGCAAGACTGTATCTGGAGCACTGCATCCAATTTTGAGGTTCCTGGTACAAGACAGACGTTGACATTCTGCAGTGAGTCCAGCAAGATAGTCAGGGGACTGGAGCACATGGCAACATAGGAGGAGGGGCACAGAGAACTGGACTTGTTCAGCCTGGGGAAGAGGAGAGACCTTACCTCTTGTCTACAGCTACCAGATGGGAGGACACAGAGAAGATGGAGCCAGACCCTTCTCGGAGGTGCATGATAATAAGATGAGAGGCAATGGACACAATTTACAACATTAAAAATTTCTATAAGCTATAAGGGTTTATTTATTTATTTTTTTAGTTGTGAGAGTGGTGAAGTACTGGAACAGGTTAGCCGGAGAAGTTGTCAAACTTCCATCCTTAGAGGCATTCAAGAGTCAGCTGGGCAAATCCTTGACTGAACTGGTTTAATTAGACCTTTGATCTGGGCTTGGGTTAGATGACTTCCTGAGGTACCTTCCAGCCCGAGTTATTTTATGACTATGATAACTACAGGGAGAGGACAAGCACTGAAATGTGCAAAACGTTCTAAAAACTGTCAGAGCCATCAAATTGTACGAACACTGCAGTTATTTAGGTCAGGATTATTGATAAGCGAATTGGGTATCAGAAATATGCAACCTCTTTGTTGCTGGTAAAGTGCATTGCTCCAGATAGCATGCCTCTGCAGATGTGTGTGTCTAGCGTAAGCAGTGTAGAACTATTCAAATACATGTCCAAATTATCAAATCCTCATGTGATTCTCCAATCATTAATGCTTTATATGATTTTTTTTTTTAGCTGCTTTTGTCCTTTACTGCTTGAAGTGTGTGTTACAAGGGTAACTAGACTAAAAATTATTTTCATAGTAAGTTGTTCCTTGCTCTTGTTTTTTAACTATCACTCAGTACTGTTTGAAATAAAGCAGTAAGTGTGTATATTTTATATATTTTCTTTGTTTTCTCTTTAGGAGATATCAAACATATTCTAGAAAATGAACTTCAGATTCCTGCCTCTAAAATGCTCTTAAAAGGGTGGAAGAGTGGAGATGTAGATGATAGTGTAAGTTTTCAACTGTATTTTCAGTTAACTGAATTCAGAGTTTTAAACTGAGCATCTGTGGGTGGGGATTACAATGCAAGAATTGTGAGTTTCAAACAGCATTAGATGTCTTGGGTGGCATACAAGGAACTCTTAAACTAAAACACTGAAAAAAAAAAAATCAGGACAAATCACTTTAGTTTGTGTTGGTTTTATATATAGCATGGCCTACCTACAAAAAGGATATTATGAAGTTAGCAATAAGTATATCTCCAAACAAATGATTTGGTGGTATTGTAAATAAGTATCAATAATTAAGAGAAATAATAGGTCAGATTTGGTGAATGTTTTATATTTATAATGATTTTTCTCCCCTCAGACTGTTTTAAAAACTCTACACTTGCCAAAAAATAATAGTCTTTATGTTCTAACACCTGACCTGCCTCCTCCTTCTTCAAGTCATTCTGGGTAAGTCTTTTTTCCATGAATTCTACGTGTATGATTTGGTTTTGTGTGGTTTTTATAAAGCCACATGTATCCTTGCAGGAATCTGCAATCAGTAAATACAAAGCCTTTTCACTGCTCTAGTAAATGTTGGGATGAACGATCTCAGCACCTCATTGTTGAAAAGAAGGTTGTTAAGTTTTTTAAAACCTTGATGTAGTACATGAACCACTTATGCACATGCGGAATTTTACACTTCCCAGATGTGATGACTTTAACAAAAATCTGGTCCCTGTGGAAATGAGAGCTGGCCTATCATAAGATACCGTGTTATGTTGGTTCATTTAACGTAAGCTTGTATAAATCATTGCCAGCAGATCAGAACTTTATTTCTGAAATGTTTGTTACATTATTTTCCTCCTATATTCTTGAACTTTTACAATGAATGTAGATAGGCTGAATAATTAATTTCTTCTAACTGAGCAGGATACCTTTTATTACTGATTTGAATGCTTAGAAAGTTAATGGTGTGTGTTCATATGTCAGTGAATATTGCTAAAGTTTGAAAATGAAATGTTATTTTATAGAAAATGGAATCTTTAATCTTATAATTTGTAATGACTTTCACTGCTTTGGCTTGTTTCCTTTTCTGCCCTTCCCTTTCTGAAAGGCAGACCTGTATGAGCTCTTACTGGGAAAATATGAATTTTATTCGGTAGCCGCTAGATGGTGCCCAGTAATTGAGCCTGGAAGAGCAGCACTGCTCCGGACCCGCAAGCCAGAGGGGAGGCTGGCTTTTGGAATTGGTCAAATCGCATGATCATTAGACTAGAGTGCCTTCAGATTGTTTGAAGAGGGAGTTGTTTTTCTGCTGTTGTAGTCAGTAGGAGAATATTCTACAAATGCAGTTGTATTACTGATGGAGGAAATTCTTTGACAGTCAACGAAAATAACTGGTTTCCTAATGACTAAAAGTACTTCATACATTGCTAAAAGGTACTTGTGCACCTAACTGTGTAGGCTGTGGAGGAAATAAGAACGTTGATATGAATTATAAAAATAATAATAATAAAGAAAAAAAGCATTAAGGGAGGGAATAGTGGCCCTGGAACAGAGGGAGCAGAGTGATGGTGAGCTGTATGTGAACTGTATGTGCAAACAGGAGCTGTAGTTGTGCATGAGGACAATAAGCCATTGTACTTAAACAGCTAGTTGAAGGGCAGTGAAAATCCTGTGGAAAAACACTGTAGAGACTAATTGTTTGTTTTGTGGGTTTTTGTTAAACCCATTTCCAATTTCAAAATTTTCTACCCAAGTGTCACTGTATATTGTCATTTGAATGTCTTTGATTCTGGAAAGAAAACAGCTGTCTGAAGAATGTTGTTTACTGCAACTGCAATAAACTATATAGCAACAAACTGTTAAAAAACAGTTCTTGGGCTTTTTTAGTGGATGAATAGTTAAAAGAACTTTACTTGCTAGTAAAATCAAAGTGGTTGTTACCTTTACAGTTTATACTTGTTTCATAGTGGAGAGTAGTTCTGGATATTTTTAAGATAAAGTTGGTTGCTTTGGGATAGCAAATGATGATTAATTAGTGGCTACTTAAACAAGGATAATTTGAAGGCTAGATCATCTCCCTGAAGTCATAAATTCTAGATGAAAGGGGAGGCTTGCCTCCAATTAAAGCATCAATGCACATCAAAACACATCTAATTGAAGCAATGTACCAAACCCGGTTACACTGTTTACTGCCTACTGTTAGGTCAGTTATTATTCAGATTAGTTTATTACCCACAATTTTTAAAAGCATCATGCTCACATCTATTATTAATGGATGTTACAGAACTTTGCCTCTTACGTTGTGAGTTCATCTGTCATTTTCTTCAAATGCCTTCTATTTTGAACTAGAGATAAATAGTCGTGATTTGAATATCTCCAGAAAGTGATATTTGAAAAGCTTGAGATTTCAGTACGTGATATTTTATGTATATGCCTTTCTTCAAAGGAGCAATCTGGTCACAGCACTATAAACCCCAGTTTGTGCCTGTTCTTGACACTAAGGGAGAACAGTGTCTGAAATATCCTTTTCCGATGTGTTGGTACGTAGGCATTGAAGTTTATTGTGACAGACTGAACGGGCTTAACCCAGCACAGACTTAAAACTAGCATCTAAATGTAATGGCAAAGTGATCCTGCAGTTTAAACAAACAAAAATCTCCTAGGGTATTTTCGTTCATCAGTGGCATATCTAAAGCTTCTATAGGTAATAGAAACCCAGTGTATTACTCCCACATGCTAGTAAATCGAGGTGTAAAGATTAAATTTGAATGTCAAATACCACCTGTAGGGTTACATGCCCTGCTTCCACAATTCAGTTGGCAAAGCCATACTTATCCATGCATGATACCCAGAACAACGATGATGTGTTCTGCAAGCTGTGGATGTAATGAAACCTGATTTCTGGTGAATTCCTGTCTCATCCCAGTGGCTGCAGTAACCCAGCCCTCTCCCTCCATGGTTCTCGTCATCTCCCCTACCTCTGACACCACCTCCGGTTCCTCCCATGTATTTTGTAGGACCTATGTAATTTCTGCCCCCCCTTTTGCCCTTGCATAGATAGTCAGCCTGCCCTGTCTCTGTTCTCCAGCTGATAGTGAGGTGGTATCAAAGAAAAGGTGAAATCATATGCTATGGGTAGTTCTGAGATCATTGGCTAGAGGTCAGCTGGATGGAGTATAAAATACTATGCTTGTGATGCAACCTTTTACTAAGGTGGGTGGTAACTTGGATCCATTTCCTCTACCCGGCTGTTGATTTACACCTAATCTTTGAGACCTTTATAACACTGACAGACCTCCTTGAAACTGGTGAATATGTTCAAAAGTTACCAGGTGGAACAGGCGGGTGGAGAAGAACATGATTTCCTTTGGAAAGCAGCCTTAAAAGGTGCGGTGCCAAAGAATGTCCATCATTTAATTGTCCAAGGGGAGAGATTCCTTGCACCAGCTTTGTCAGATCAGATTCTTCGCTTCCTCAGAGCACAATTCCCTCCCTTTGTTGCCTCAGGTGCTTCTTGAAAGCCGGCAATACCCAGTTCAGGAAAAAGATTTAGGAGAATGCAAGAGGGGATCATCAAAAGCATAGGCATGCAAGCCTGGCCACAGAGCTAGGCCAATCCAGATCGTTTCTCCTTTCTATCTTGCATGTTCTGGGAGATGTTTTTTATTAGTTTTTTCTTCTATTGTCATTTTAATGGATATAATGTATTTTATATTCATACTTTTTTGCTAAATAGCTGAAAGTCTTAGGTATTCTGTTGTACCTGATGGATTACTGGAAAGTTCAAAACAGTTAAAGGCTATTTGACCAGGTGCATACCTTGGGAGATTATTACAAATGATGTAATTTTGTTAAGTGATTGTAACTTATTTAAGGAGTGTAATCATCTGTGTGTATAGGAAAAACCCCACAACCCCCATCTTGCAAGTAATGGGTGCATATACTGCTGAATGCCTGTGTTTTAGGTTGTTGCAGAGCAGTGGTGATAGTGGCATGGTGTCTTGTTGTACGTTATCAACTGTAGCAGAGTGTTAATTAAGAACGATGTAACCTGCAACTCCAATTATTAGTATTGTCTGTTTAGCTGGACAGGAGCAGTGCCTTGCTTTAGTTACTTTGAAAGCTTCAATAAGAATGGTAAGATTAATGTTTTATTTTCACATCTGCTCATGAGACAGTTTAAAAATCCTGAAGTTTAAAATGCAATCGAATGTAAACAAAAGGGCTTCTGCTCATTTACATGTTAGCCAGATTTGCTAACTGATTGCTGTTTGAACCTAATCTACCACCTCCTGCTGCATTAGCTACAACAAACATTACATTTACATACTGATTTCTTATTTTGTTTTAATGTAAATAATCTGTAATTACAGTAAATTTGGACTTCTGTTGACATGAGCTTGTATAAATCTGTAAGTTTAAAACGGAAATGTTAATTACCTTGTGTCATACCTATTTATATATAAAATTCAGAGGTTTTTAGGGAAATCTCCATGTGACTGAGAAAGATACTGCCTAATGGGAAATACTGAATGTATTTCATAAAAACTTAACAGAACTGAAATGAAAAGGAGCATTTGCTCATCATTGTTTAAGGATAAACTTTTCGTTTCAAAGCTTAAAATATTACTAAAATTTCAGAGTAAAATGCTGTTAAAAAGCAAACTATTGCATCAAAAAATCAAAGCATTAAGGCAGTCACTTAACAATAGATATAACCAATCTACTTTATATATAAAGTGTTACAGAACAATAGAAAAGCAGTAAAACTGGAAGCTTAAAAATAATAAATATAAATCCTAATACTTGCTTCAGCATTGCATATGCTGATTGAACACTTGCTGTCCCCTAAGATTAGCAGTATTTGCAGTTACCCCTTATTGGCTAAATATTGTTTCTATTCTGAATTTAGCAGATTTGCAGTTTATAAATTGTACTGTATTGAAATTTGGATGGAGTAGCTAGTGAATAAACTCTTTCCAGACTCTTAATTGACTTTTAATATTTTGAGTTTAGTGGGGGGAAAAAAAAAATTCTTGCAACTTCCGTTGCTTGAAATTTAAGTTTCAAAGAGGAACATTTTTGTTTGCATATTGTAGCATTTCAATCCTGGCTGAATCCTGGTCCACCACTGAGATTTCTGTGCATTGTGATAATGCTGATAACCAATGCTACATAGGCAATCCATATGAAGTCCTAAAGTGGTCCAAGTCTCTCTTGCTAGAACTGGTCAGAATGATGACTGTGCTCAGGTCTATTTTCTTTTGTCTGTTCTTGGACTTCTTTTTTGGTTGTAGGCAGAGTTCCTCTAATGGAAAATTGGTGCCCCAAAATACCATCAAGTTGTGTCCTCCTGCACACCCCCCTCAGAAAAAGGAAAGAAAATCTGTCTTAACTTTAATGAGACCTGGAGTTTGGCCTTGTTTGTGTTTTCTGTTTGTTTTGCTTTTGTTTTACTTTTAATGCAGATGTTCCATTTGGAATACTGTCATCGACTGATAACATCTGCAGGAATATGAAACTGCTGCAAACACTGAAGCCAAAATTTTAGAAAAGTGCATTGCATTCAAAGTTGGTCTTCTCAATACAGTTATGTGTGCCTAAAAAGAAATAAAATTAAGCTTCAGCTTACTGTCAATGAGAAGTCTCCTTTCAATACACTTATTTTGTACTTTTGATCATAGCCTTAATGGCTGAAAATACAATTTTTGGGCAAGGTATGTTTTCGAAGCAGACTTCTATTGGCACAAATAATGTGGGGTAATCTACGTCCCTCGTTGCTGGAGGAAATGTATACGGAAGGGGACCGACCCTGCTGATTGTCCAGGTGCATCTTCAAATCAACCACATCCCACAGAGAAGCGTTGGTACATGTAGGAAGTCATTGGCACAAACCGTCCATCAGATGGGCCGTCAATTCCTCCTCCCATTGACTTTCTAAAGACTATGGTCCAGGTCTTGTGACTGTCAGAACAGATGAGATTTTGAGCTCAAAGGATTTGATCAGTTGACTATTGCATTTCTGTGTAAGCAGAAGTAATATTCCTCATGATAATATTTTTCTGAGGAAAAGGTGAATAATTACCCATGCATTTTAATTGCTAGCTAACACTTTCAAAACCAATTTTTTCCTGAATTTTTAGTTTTTTTCTTTTATTAAGCAGCTTAATTTTTAGCCTCCTCTTGTTTAGAAATCTGAATAGTAGAAATGTCAAAATTGTTAGTTGCTTCAAAAATTGAAGCTTTTAATTTTAAGGCACTTAATTTAAATTAACTGTGTTTGAAGGGTATTTTTTCCTTTTCTGAATACTCTGTGCTATCACATCCAAAGAAGTGGAAAACCTTTCCTATGAATAGATGCTTTCATTAGCATGTTGTTTTTTGGATCGTACTGAAGTGTGTGTATCATGCATACGCTGAGAGATTGAGGGTTGATCAAACTAGCCTGTTTCATTCTATGTTTACAGCAATTACAGAATGAAAATGCGAGTCATGTTATCGGTTAGCATCTACAGATTTCCAAATAGAGTAAAAAATAGTTATAACAGGGCCTTGTGTGATTCTGTATGGAATCCAGAGCCATTCACATATGCTGTAATTAATGTTTCAGAGCAATTAAATATGTCATTTGCCTCCAGTATTTGCTGAAAACAAATAAAAAATCAAAATCTGAAAAAGCACAGCAGGATATTTTAGTTGCTACTGAAAATTTGCCAAAAGAAAATACGATTATGGCAGTGCTGAACTTATTGTTAACAATCAAATTAGAATTACCTTTGAAAACAGGCATAAAACTTTTCAAGACCTTTTTTTCTTTTTCTCCTTTTTAAAAATTTTTTAGGCCTTTTCTTACAACATTTTGTGACAAGTGCAGCTAAATTCATGTTCAGCATCAACGACCTACTTCAGTTACATTTGTAGTGTCTCTCATATGCTTGATCATACCTAGCATTGACAATGAGTAAAATTTGTCTTCCATATTACAAAACCATAAGACAAGAAATAGCGCTTCATGATTTTGCTTTGTAGTATGTGATTATTATGTTTAAGATGTCACAGAATCCAAATTAAGTTGCTGAGTGAAGATATTTTTGTAAGGTAATTTTTCTTGAGATGTTAAAGCAAATGGTGCATCTCTTGCTGAAGCATCCAATGAGCATTGCATGTGTTCCTTAGCATCTGAGTGGCAAAACTGCAGCTCAGTAATTCCAGCAGAAGGAAAAACTAACAAATCAGGACTCAAATAATCTAGCAGTCTTTCTTGTTGTCTTGTATCTTAAGATACAGCTGTGCTCATATGCATACAGAATTTGTCCTTTATTGCTAAGAGGAATGGCATGTTGAAGTGTCATGGAACAGTGAAGATGTGAAGGAAATAAACCCAGTCTGTCATTCTTTTAAGAATATGTGATAAAAAAAATCAAATAAGCCCAGTTTAATTCCCTATGCCACTGGACAGGTCAAGTCTGCATGAATATTGTGTAGAAATCCAAGCTATGTTACAATGTTGCTGCAGTTTTGTAGCCTATGTAAGATTGTACACAGCTGTAATTGCCATGTCTACAACAGAAGTCCTGCCTTCTATTTTAAAAAATAGATAACTGCATAATTTTGTACCTAATTAAGCAAAGATCCAGATGTTTTGTTACCAGGAAAATCACAAGAAAACCCCAAGTTTGTGACAACATGAACACGTAGTTGGCCTGTTTAATCTGTATCTTAAGATTTTTTTTTTCTTTAATTCATATGACTAAAGGTGTTTTTATGTACATAAAAAAAAAATTGAGCAGAAGTAACTTTTCTAAGTGCTCAATACCCAAATGAGAAATTTTGCTGTGGTTAGTTTTCCAGTTCTAATTGGCTGGGTTTTTGTGCTTTGAATGAAACTAAGTGGAAAAATTTCCATTTGGTTTATGCTTCAGGTAACTGTAGAGAAGCAAGAGCATGCTTTGCCTTGTTCCACTTACTGTCAGTTTTGAATGTGCATTGTAGCTTCATATTTTGTCTGGTCGTCAATATGCTTAGAAGCCTGGTATTAATGGCATTATGAGTGCTAAATATACCTGATGTTTGTGGAGATAATGTGACTCTCGATTTTGACAATACTTAACATTAGAAGAGCTTTAAAGGCTGCAGTCACCTTATTAAGGAAGGAGTTTGGGAATGGCCTTTGGTCATTCTCAGCATGCTTCCTTGCATTTAAGAGTGAAAAGAGAGATGATAATGTTGTGCCTGGACTTGTCCATGTAGAGTTTAGGGTACCCTGGGGTTTTTGCATCTAACTGTAAAACAAGCTATAACATGCTTATCCCTGGTTTTCTTGTTTTTCTTTCAACCATTTCAGGGCCCTGCAGGAGTCATTAAATCAAAACTTCATGCTGATCGTCACCCATCGAGAAGTCCAGCGGGAGTACAACCTCAACTTCTCAGGAAGCAGTACCATTCAGGAGGTGAGTGCTGTTTCACAGCTGAAGAATAAATGTAGCTCACTATAGCTAACGTCAGCTCTGTTAAAAAGGGATTACATAGTCTTGATGGATATCCCTTTATTTTATTAGTCTTTTTTTTGTTGTTTAATCAACTGGATCATTAAGATTGCTGTAATTTGATTAAAGAACATGTCCTAAAAAAGGTTTTCTATTAAATTATACAAAAAAGATATTTCTTTTTGCATTGTAGTAGCAAAATACACGAACAGTGTTTATTGAGTTCTTCTAGAGTGATGAGGAAAGGCAGTTACTCAAATTACATTTTATCTTTAAATTCCTTGAAGCTCCCTCTGTCTTCCCTTCTTTTAACCAGCAATATCTCCATTTTGTAAGCACCTCAACCATTACTGGTTGCTATCATAGTGCTGTAATTCTTACTGGCTTGGTAGCCAAATGGTTTTGTATATAATGGATGTCACTGCCGTTCAGCAGAATGGCCAGCAAGGGGTGATATTGTAGAGAACTTCGTCAGAATTAAGTCCTATAGGAACAAATATTTCTTATATGACTCTGGACTCTCTGAATTTAGAACAAGCAGTCCTTGCATATTTTTAAAACTCCTTTCTAAAACCAAAGGTTGTTGTCTAGTGCTCCATGGTATGTCTAACACCAGATGTTTTGGATGTTATTTTCCATATAACCCATTAACTTCTGGAAACATGACAAACAATCTAGAAATGTGAATCTTTAGAATTCACATTACAAAATATTACGATTAAATGTTTGCTTTTCAAATGAAATGTATGTTTGCTATTAGTCTGACAGTTCTCTCAGTCTTCCAGGGTTGAACAGATTTTACTGAAGTTTTTCATGTCACATGCTGACATTGTAGACAGAATTATTTTAAGTTCTGTAATAATAGCTATAGGACCATTATCTCATACAACAATGTTAAATGATCATTAACTGTTTTCATTGCAATTCCTATTATTTTTAAGATATAAATTCTGATCTTTCCCATGTGTGAAAGCCTGTATTCTACTTTACCTTTGTAAACCTGTTATAGTAAGTTCTGTGTTTTTTTATAATATAAACAAATATAATTGCATCTTTTTTTGAGGGGATAAACTCTGACTCTTTACAATTAAAAATAATTTGAATATTTATGGAAATAAATGATCAGAATATTTGGTTTTAATTTTGAGATGGTGAGATTCTAAAAGAAAACACATACATACAACCTTAAGAATTCTGTGATTCTATGATATTGTCTGTCTGTTATTCTATCTATGCTATATCAATTACTACTTTGCTGGTAGGTCTTACCTGGCTTAAAGGAACCAGACAGTGCATGGGAATTCCAGCTGCCTTTACATACACTGAAGTTTTCTTGTTTGTTGGTGATGGCAGGTTACAGTCGACACATTAACATATAAAGTTGATGTAATTTAAAAGTCAGTTATGATTTTCCCCATTAAACAAGCAAAATAAAAAAAAAAACCCCTCCCACCCCATAACCAGCATGAGCATCAAACCTTCCTTTGCCTTTTTGCCTCATATCTAAGTATTACATCCAATAAGGTGTATAAAATTATGAAGACCATTTCAGAGGCTAAAATGAAAAGAGAACGCTGGACCTTCTTGTGCAGCTGATGCTGAACAGGTGAATGTATCTGTGCAAAGTCTCGTGGAGATCACCAGGGATTTGGCTGTGGTAAAAGGGTTGGCGAACGTTTGTCTAATTATAGAAAACAAGCACTATTTTGTATGTTCGCTCCCTAATGGCTTTTTAATTTTTCTTCTTTTAGCATAGAGTGAGCTCTGTAACAAACGATTGATGAATCTAGTTAGTCTGTGCGATTTGGAGGAATCGGTCATACCTTTCCTTCTCTTCTCTCCCTTGTCTCTGTCCTCTCCAGGGACTGTTAGTTCGTTTTTTTTTTTCTTTCTTTCACTCTCTTGTTCACACTTTAACAAATTAATAGTTTACTTTCCTTCTGGTATATTTTTGTAATCGTGGAAAAGCTCTATGTGAGTTCTGGTTGCCAACCACAAGAGGGCAGGAAGGACTATTCAATTATTACCTAAAAATGCCGTTCAGTGTTTTCAAATTGGCTTCTGGTATATTAACAAAAAGGAGTTTAATGGCCAAGTTATTGTTTGATTTACAGATAATTGGCATATTGCAGGGAGGAGACTTAATTTCACCCTTTTAAATTAAACAGGGAGATTTAAAAAGACATAAAATATTCATTAATGTTCAGTGATTATAAAGCAGTGGCATATATTTATTCTACCTTTATTACTGTTTCGATGGGAAAATACTGCAAATATTTCAGAAATCGACTTGGCCATACTGACAAGTTGAAATGTTTAAGCAGTGTTAATGCAATCTACTCACACGTTATATCCTATGCAGAAAGATTCAAAATGACTACATCAATTATTAAAAGAAATATTTAAAATTCTATAAATGTTCTACTGCTTGCCACAGTTGGGTGCAACTGTCTCTCCAGGGCTAGTTGTTTAGTTTGTTTTTACTATTAGTACTGTGAATTTTAAGGAATAGATATTTTTTCTGAGTTTTTTTTAAAAAAAAACAAACAAACAAAAAACCCCTCACAAAAAACCGAACCGCACCACCCTTTCAAAACCGTCGTAAATATTTTGTAATGGATTAAATGCAAAATCCAGTGAGCTCTCAGCTGTGCTCTCCTAAACTACTATTGCTTCAGTTCTCTGTCATCTTTTTTTATTGCTTAGAATGCATGTTTGATAGTAAATGATATTTGGATGAATTGTTATTTCAAAGAAATCTTGGTGTTTAATGGGAAAACAATCTGACAAAAAATTCTGAGAGAATCCTGAAACTGTAGTTCTCGTGTCTGCTTCCACAATTTCTTGCATATTAATTCAATAGTTGGATTTTGGATGTTACTTGAAAATGCCTTTTTTTTTTTTTTTTTTGCATGCTTTTATCTACATCTTCAGTTGTTTACATATTGAGACTTAATTTCTCAGTTTAAAAAAATACGTTACATTCAGTAATATTGATATGGGATAATGAGTCTATAGGGAGTCTTCAGAAACTAAATAAAAAATTAAACTGAACTTGTCCAAAATTCTGGATATTGGATTTTTTTTCTTTTTTTGGTGAATTGGGCAGGGGAGTTGCTAACTTGGAAAGTTAATGATAACATGTTGGATTAAATTGCAAATTAATCTGTGTCACAGGTTTCTGACATCTGTTTGTTCTTGTAAAATTGCAGTATTAAATTAATTCTGGGCAGATACTGCTTTGGGAAATATCATGGTTACTTTTTTCCATGATCTGCATTTTAAAGTGGAAATTAGTAAGTTTTGTGCCAGTTTGGAGACTGTAAATTAATACATTTCCAATGTATTATATGTTAAGTAGGACAAATCTAGCAAATTGAACTCCTAATACTTGCAAGACTAAAAGGAGTTTTCTCTCTGAATACTTGCTCTTTATTCTGCGAAGATAATTTGCAGAGGCTATCCGTAATTGGAGTGAGAGAATTTTAAACTTTTTCTTTGAGAAGCTACGTGGTAAATTATTACAAGGCATTGCCACACGCAACATAATTTGTTTTCTGTCTATTCTTACGAACTTGTTCTCATTTAGAAATTAACTTTTCTACTACTTTTCATTTTTGCAAGTTGTAATATTATTTGACGGGAACAAAGGACGGCCCTTTTTGGGGGGGGAGTACTTAAGTGATTCACAGAAAGCAAGTTTGTGTTCTCATCCCGGAGCAGACAAACTAATTTGTGAAAAACATTTTGAATTTGAGTTCTTGTTACAATAGCATGCTCCACACTTTTTTTTGTTTTAGCCAGTGACATAGGAAAAAAAGAATTAGCAACGTGGATAACTCAGTTAAAAACAAGGAGTTGGCGCTTGTCTATTTTACTTTTGGTAAAGACTTTGAAGCCTTTTTGTGATTCCTGTGTGCAGGATTACAGAAGTATCCAGTGTACACAAGCTGTGGCTGCTGTAGGGTGGACGAGTTAAATATGCAGGAGCCTCAGGCCTCTTGTAGATTGGTGATTTTATTTTGTAACTGCTGGAGATTCCAGCTGAGAATACTACACAAAGCATGTACCAGGCACTATAATTCCTAGTAAAACATAAAATCTGTGTAAACAACGCAAAGAAGATGGGTCCCTAAATACTCTCTGCTTCTGCATAGCTGCATCTGCTCTTTATTCCGTTCCTTTAGCCAATAACCTGATCGGAGGCTGGCTGCTTAGCATCCCTGTCACCTGTGATAGGTAATATATTTGTTCTTTGTTCCCTGTAGACTTACTGGCTAAGGTGGAATATGAAAAGCAATGTATCCAATAGCACTCCAGGCAGGAGGAGGAACTATTTGTGCACACAACTGCTTGGGCTGAGATAAACTATAAATTCTCCATTGACAGACCCTAATGACAGTTTGAGGTCCTTTGTGCTGAATTTTTAAAAACTTTTTTGATAAGTAGATGAATGTGAAACGAGGTAACAGAAACACCATTTATAAACACGCAGGCAGAAACCTTATTTAAATGGCATATATATAAAACAATATAGGTCAGCAGATTAATTACCTTCAACATGCAGAAAAATAATCCATCCGAAGGTCTTGTACCTTTTTCAGGTCAGATTTTTGCTATCTATACAAAATATTTTCAAGCCAATTGTTGTTGAGTGAGATCATCCACAGTAAAGGTCAGACATTGGCATGGGGACACGAAATGTATATATAAATAATGATGTTCTTTTCAATCTTGCATCTAAGCTATTACAATAAAATAAATTTGCCAGAGATCAGAATATGAACATATCCAAAGATGGTTCATACATTAACAGTTTCAGAAACAGTAATATTATATTTTGATTTTTTTTTTACTTGCTTCAAAATTGTTGAAAACTATTCTTATGCTAACAAAAATCAGTAACTAACACTTCGGTATTTAATAGGAGGTGCACAAACATTCTACACTGTTGTTCAATTATTCTCTTAGTATCAGAGAAGCTAGTGAAATATGTTGTTGCTATATGATTGTACTGGAGATGTATATTCTTTTTGTGAAATTCACATGTTTTGTTTGCTTTTAAAAGAAATCCGTCATGTAAAAGCGGTATTAAACCTACAGTGAGTCACAGCAAGAGAATACATAATTTAAACATCTATCACTGTCATAGCCTCAGTGTTCTATAGTGGTAAATGAATATGAGCTAGCAAGTTAGGTTTTCACTTTTTTAACAAGGAGAGAGGAAAAAAAAATATTTTTATGAAGCTAAATTGACTTCTTGATTTTTTTTTTCCTTTCTTTTAAAGAAAACTAGCAGATTTCTAAAGTGAAATATATTTGCTGAAAGAAATCCTTGATAAACTTTTTGTAAATGGTCATGTGTTAGGAATTTATATGAAAAGGAAGTTCCTTGGGAAATAAAGAGAAAATATCTTTTATGTACCTGTTTGAAGTGATAGCTTTATTAGACACTTAAAATATCTTAATATCTGACTGTAGAGATCAGTTTCGAAGAGATCATATTGATAAAGATATATAAGCATTATTCTTTTTCTTTTTATGCAACAGAAACAGCAATAAGAGATAAAGGAAGGGCACTCTTTTACTTCTCTATTAATTATGAGGCTTAATGTATTCTTGACAGAATATGTTTCATAACCTGTAATTTGGTTTTGGTGGGTTTGGACGTGCATATCATTAAAGAAACGGTCTTCAGTTATCAAAAACTAGTAAACATGGACATTTTTATATGCAAGAAAAGGCAGAGAGTAAATAATTGCACTGGTGACCAATACTGTAATAATCCTGTTTTACAATATGCACTTGACAGGTTGTAATAGTGCTAATTGAAGAGACTAATTCACACTTGCTTCATTCTATTCAAAGGCAAAATCAGCAGCTTGTTTTGCTTTTGACCAGATGGTCCTGATGAACACCTACTGTGCACTTTAAGTGCTTTACTAGAATTACAAAGGCTGGGGGCTGCGTCCGACTCAAAATGATTTGAGAAGAGAAAAAAACCTCACTGCTCAATGGATTTGGTGCAACTAAATTAATTCTAGTGGACCCATTACACATTGAGCCCCCTTTTCAAAGTGCTGAGCCTCCTCGTTTGTTCTGTAGCAATGAGAAAGTGAAAGGCAGATTACTGCAAACAGAAATAAAAAAAAGTGCTGTGAAAAGGAGAAAAGAGGCCTTGAAGCCTTTTCATATCATTTGGGTTTTTCAAGTGCGTTATTTTTGGGGAGGGTGGATGTATGAAAAGCCAATTGGAGGTTTTTTTGTTTTAAAGTGCGCTATTTAAGTACTATGAATATAAAAGCAAGAGCAACAGTTGACTGAGTTTACTGTGGTAAAGCTTTGTGTCCAAGGATGAATCAAATTCATTATAGTCAATGCTTTGTATTTTCATATGAATGTAGAGTTAGTTTCACAAGACTGTGTCTGTTTAGGATAATTATAATTTAATATTTTCCTTTCATAAAGTTATCACTGTAGATATCTAAAATTTTCTGAAAGCAAGGTTTTTCCTTGAATAAATTTAGAAGCACCCAGAGAGTTTAAAACTCTTCAGGAAGCTGTTTGATTTCCAAGGGAAGGCGAGGCGTGTTCCAATAGCGTCGAAGCACAGATTATTATAACTAATTAGAAGTCACACATCTGTTAGCTTTCGATTTGTCAGCGCTTGTAGTTTTGGGTGTATGTTTATATCTCCCTTCTTCCTTTCTCTCGTTCTCGGTCTCTATTACACTCCATCCGTAAGTGTAGTTGGATTTGAGAGAAACTCTCAAAGGATAAGGAACAATTTATTTGAATTTGAAAGTAATGAGGAGTCATTGTTATAATTTTGGTTATAGCTTCGGCTTCGTAAATGCTCAGTCATGTGAGTTGTCCTTATTTTAGAAGTAATCATGTTGAATTGAATGGCTTTGCTCATGTAATTTAAGGATGCTAAGGATTTTGGGGATCAAGACCTAATTTAAAACCCTGAATATTTTTTAAAACTGCAATTAAAGCCATCGCTTGCTATTCTGATTTTGAATATTTGCTATGTTTTGCTTTTGGGGTGGAGAATTTTTATGCAAGCCTTCTGTCATAATGCTGGCTATTAAAAAGGTGTTAGCATGAAATGACAAGAAAACCTAAGCAGCTTTATGAACATATTAAACAGTTATGGCCCTAGTTTCGGTGCTGTTTAAAGTGGGAAAGCAGTACTTTGTAGCTAAATAGCATCTCACTGCTTTCTGTATGAATTATATTTGGTTGAACCATAAATGAAAAATTAAAGTTAGCATTTTTTGCAGTTAAAAAAAATAATTTACAGATTGTAAATTAACGTGTACTAGAGCATGGTTTAACCTTTCTATCCTATGTTAGCTATAATATGATCACGTCTATTATTGTATGATATACACTTATATTAAAAACAAAACCACAATTGTTGAATTGCTGATTTGTTTTCAAACAATGAAATTTGTATTTGTGCAAATTATAGTAGGCACAGTGTTCTCTCATGTTTTCTCATCAAACAACCCAATTATACTTATAAATAGTGAGGTGCTAATGAACTGTTGTTCTGGAAAAGTTGTTTTTTTTTTTTTAACTTGAGTAAGAAAGGAAACACTTCACAATTTTAGAGTGCTTGCTTGGTGAGAACATATTTGAAAATATTGTACTTATGTAAATTATGTTGGTGCTATCACTTTTAAATACACAACAGAAGCTAATCTAAAAACCCCATCAGTTCATATGGAGCGCAACTAGATTCTTGACATTGTAAATTGCTCACTTAATTGGGAACTGATGGTTTTCTTTTATTCATTGAGTTATAGAAGGTTTTTCAGTAAGCGTATATATTTTGGTTTAAAGTTTATTAGTGCATCCATTTAATAGAAAGAGGAAATTTTTTTTGAGAGTTACAGGGATGAGAATATTTAATGTAGTAATTGTGGAGATACGACACCAAAATAGTCAACAGTATTTTAGCAGCAGTGTAATGATAGTGTGCTGCATCGCTTTGTGATTACTGTGCAAAGAAAATACTCAGTTGCCGTTTCAAATGTGAATGAATAATGTTTGTCTCTGTCAAGTCCATAATGTCTTAGTGAAACAGCACTCTGTATCTCTTTAGTAAACCTGTTTCTTAGGATTTTTCAGTTATATTCCTATGTCTGTGTGAAACATGACTTGAAAAGTTAGTCTTTTGTTTTTTTATGAAGAATCATGAGCATAAATTGAAGAGCCTTGCACTAATTTAAAGGATAAAATGGCCTCTCAATCACTCTCAAGAAATCCCTGTTACTGTTTTTAAAAAGGGTTATAGAAGCTCTCAGCAAACATTTGCAATAAGTGGCAAAATTTATGCCTTGCTTTGTGGTAGTTGCGTGACCAGACAGTGGGGTATAGGATTGTTTTAAGGTTTTTACAGCTGCAGGCAAAAAGCATCTGTTCCTAGAAAAGCCTTCATTGTTTAATTTTGACACTGACTTTTCCATGCTGCTTGTACCAGTCCCTGGATTAGGTGCCACTAAGATAAAATTTGGTTTAAGTTGCTCTCAAATGCAGCTGTCATTGTACATGGCCTTGTAGCTTAGGCAAAGTAGACATAATCAAAGCAAGCATTTTTGTACAAGGTCATCTTGGTAGACTGGAAAAGCTCAGAGCAGGAATTTTGACAATATTGTATCTTGTGAGTAGCTTGGCTATTAGCTTTTCTGTTTGTTTAATGATTCTTCTGGTGATCACTAATGTGTATGACTGCCTCAAACAATGAAAGAAAGAGATTTTTAAACTGCCTTGCCTTTTCTTTTACATATACTTTATATAGTATTTATTTTGATTGAGCAGTTACTGTGGTATTAAGTTACATACATTCCATGTGTGTTTGTATCTCTATATCTCTACAGTGAAATGGAATGATTTACAAAAATCAGAGGAAACTGATATTTTTGCAAGAGCTTCCATTTTCTTTCCTTCAAAGTTTCTGGTGAATTAAAAATGAAAGAGCACTTCATTTTATGTATCCCAGAGTTGTGTTAATTTCTACCCAGCTGGTCTAAAATGATTGATACAAAGCCAAATTTGTGACTGCCTGCATTACAAAGTCTATAATTTGCTAATGATTATGATAATAATCTTTCATCATACATGAAAGATTTAGACAAACAATTTACTAACTATATAGTTTGATCACAATTTTTGGGTTTGTACCAAGCCCTGAATCTACTTTTATTTTTCACTGCCTAGATTGGCAGACCAAAGTGAACTTATTCTTACCCTGTTTGGGAAGCAGTAATGCTGGAAGATATGTGGGGGCAATGGTGGACAGCAGTAATGATATAAGTTTGTACTGTAAAACTTCATAGTTAATGTATATACAAATCAAACCACCAGAGAAGCATCACGGTAGACATGGCACAAGAAATTTTTCTGGATATGGTGGAGGCAAGCTATTTTAAAGCATAGTTAGACAAAGCCGTAGGAACAAACTAGGCTTAAAAAGAACAGGAAAGAAAACCAAATCCTCCAGAAGAGGGGCAACTGCCACAAGACGTTGTCAACCTGCGTGAAGTTTGTGGTTACCTGCATATCATGTCAGCAAACAGTTGGTCTTGAACACTGAGCAGGTGTCTTCCTATATGAAATCTGCTCATTTTTGGTCATCTCGGGGAGCAGATTGTCACCTTCTGACCAAAGGTTACTTCCCAGTTCTGCAGAAATTGCTTCTGTATTGGGTATTTTACTTTTCCAATAGTGAGCAACACAGGAAAAAGGAGGAGCTTTCTGTTCAGTGCCCTCTGACTGTTCTTCTGTTTTGCAAATAGCCTCAATCATTCTTCTGCTCCTCTTGTGTAGTGGATTTAAGTAGACATCATTTTGATGTCCACCCTAGAAAAATCAGCAGGCAAACAAAAAAACACAAGACCTAACACATATATCCAGTACTGCCATTATACTCTGGCTGAAACTGTTGGCTTGAGTGGTTTCTGGCTTTATGTACTTCTCTTCAGACCATGAGTTACCTGAAATAGCTGGTTTCTCACCTCAAAACCACACACGTATGACTGCCCAAAACAAAATTGCATTGAGATTCCCGTGGCTCATGTGTACTTCATGCAACATGAAGTATTGTCTGACTAGTAAAAAGGTAGAAAAAATAAAGAAACTGTGGATAAAGGCAAGAAAGTAGGACAACCATCAGTATCAAGAAAATGCGATCCAGAGCAAGGACTGGTAATGTGGCCTTATGAAAAGGTAAGGAAGGAAGCTTTGGGGTGAGTGCTGACTGGGAAGGGGATTGAACTGTGAACAAAGGCTTTTTGTTGTTGTTTTGTTACGTTGTTTGTTCATACCATATTTAGGGAACTAGAACTTTGTGAATAACCAGGAATGTGTTAATGAATTAATTCTTACTGAATCAGGTTAAAAAGTGTTTGGTTAGGAGAGGATATTTTTTTAGTCAATCTTCCCAGCTGATATAAAGTGCAGAACAGTGCTGTAAAGACTTAATTCATTGTGTTTTGGAAGAAAAAGAGATTTCCCCGTCCCCCCCGCCTTGGGTTACCTGCAGAAACTCTCTGACTGTCTCATATGCAGCATAGAATACTGCTAATGTCGATTCTTTGGGGATGATACTTTTGGAATTAAGTTAATGTAATACAACAATTTTTTGAGACATCATTAATTTGTGTATATTGCTTTGGAGTGAGGAGGGGGGTTGTGAACCACAGAGATTTGATGTACCAAAGACCTTAACTCTCACCAATCTTCTTCCTCCCCAGGAAGGTGATTTTATCTAGTAGCTGTTACCTAGTATATCTAATATCTAGTATCTCTCTGGGAAATGATGATGTTACTGTCACTTGAAAGTGCAGAAGAATATCTCAAGACCTTCACAATGTTGGAAACAGAT
>NW_010523866.1:5000-35956 GCF_000687285.1 Phaethon lepturus | reverse complement strand
GGAAAGAGAAGTACAAAGAACAAAGATTTTTTTAAAAAATATTTTTCTACAATTTGTCTGTAAGGAAGAGAGAGCCTCTTCCTACAATTCTGTACTTACAAAATGGCAGTAAGTCCGACTACCTGGTATCACATGGCATAGCTGTACATACCTTACTCCAACCCCAACAAAGGGAAATGGAGAAAGGAATAATGAATCCTAAGAACTGACAGAATTTCAGTAATTTCATTCAGAGCATCCAGGCAAAATGCAGCACCCCAAATACCTCTGAAATTTCTTCCAGGATAAACAGAAAAAGGTTTTATATTGTTCTCAAATTTATTTTAGTAATTTCTGATTACAGGCTACCTTTTACTGAACTCAGCAACTCTAAACCAGTAACTTTTACTTAAGAAACACTGTGGGCTATGTTTGTGTCCCATTATTAATTTCTCTGTAACAGTAAGCTGAATGTCCGTTTGAAATCTCCCCTCTGTGTCTTGCATAAACTCCTGTTTGCACTTACCCTCAAAAAGTTCCCCTTCTAAGACAAGAAGGACATATTCCTGAATAATTCAGAAGCAGGGAGTGTAAGAAGTGCTTGGATTAATCTGGGGAGTGTTTTGTGTGTTGACAATTTCACCTATAACTAACAGTCTCTTTCACCCACTCTGCTTAAAAGGTCTTGGCTCTTTTTTATCCTATGCATTGACATTGGGCTGGCAGGGAAAAGACTAGACTGCAGCTGAGAACTATGACCACAGGGCAGCACAGGCCAGAACTAAGACAAACAAAATGGAGAAGCTCTGACATTCACAAAAAGCAGCAACAGAACAGTGGAACAGGATGCTTTTTTCAGTACGAAACAGTAAAGTGAAACTTTTCTCCCTGATACAACAGATAAACTGTCAAGTGAGAGGGGTCCATGTTAATATTTCAAGGTTGGGTCTTATGAAGACAATGAAAGGTAGGGAAGTTCTCTAGAGCATTCTGTGAGGTCTGGGTGGGATGAAAGTTTTTTGTTTTGATGAACTAAGAGTAGCAGACTGAGATGAAACTTGAATTGCCATGGAGATATCTTTACTCTCCTTAAATTTTGCCACAGAACACTAAGTTGTAGTTCACAGCTATGTCTTCATTAGCACACGGGACAGTGCAATAGAAGGTCTGCATAGAAAACCAGTTGGTGGTGAGGGTCTAACATCCATGCTATTTCTGTTTCTGGCGTTCTACTAGCGACCATTTCTAGTCTGGTCCTGTGGGTTGAATGTTTCTTAGTAGTTGAGATTTAAAAATTGTGCATCTTCTGTTTCAGTTTGATCCTAATAATATTTGGTTTGCGTGCTCTGAGATAGCTCCATCATGCAAGCTTAAGTACAGTAAAGTCAGACAAGTGTGAGACTTAAGACCAGGAATGTGTCTTTGAAACACTAATGCAATTCTGACCTACAAGGACTGGATCTGCATCAGCCCTTTGATGCAAAACGGTATTTTCAAATGTTACACCATTGGGAAACCTTCTCCATTGTAGCAGAATGTAATTTTTTTAATAATTCTGTAAACAGAGGTGATCAAATTATTCTGGAATGGGAACAAATAAATGAAACATCTAGTGAAAAGTGCACTTTCTGTGTGTTTTCAACTTGCTGCAGAGTAGCCATGCAAAGAATCACCATGAGCAGTAAGACAAGCCTTTTAAATACCCAAAAAGGTATAGTTTTTCTTTGAGTGGTACATTAGCATTGTATTTAATTCATTTTTTTTCTTAAGATCAGTTTGGAGTGAGGAACAATAGAAGTCAGAGACTAAGTCTTTCTTCTGAAATGTAAATACAAAATGTTTGAAGGAGAGGATAATTTTAGCATGTAGTCTGAAATAAGCATCTGTCATCTCAGGACATTGGTATCAGAAGAGAACTGCAAATCCAATTTCAGTTCTCATTTGTGTCTTTTGCCTTGTGTCAGTTCATAGGTCAGATCTAAGATCATTCAGTTTTGACTTAAAAAATCTGACAATCACCCATCTAGATTTTTTTTTCCTTTGTAGGTAATTTTGCCTGTTTAGTAAACCATCGTTTTATCTTTTTTTCCTCTTATTTTTAAGAATTTGTTTTCTTCTGTTTCTTTTATTTGCTCTTAGTCCACGTACATGTTTTCTTTTTCACTGCTTTCTTGTTCCTACTTTTTATCTTCTGGTTTATTGACTCTTGCAGCTTTTAATGAAAAACTTAAGAATTTCTTCATTGCTGCTTGGTTAAAAAAAATAATCAATATGGCTGGCTTAACTTTTCTTAATACTGTTTTCTTCTTACAATGCAGAAAAACATACTGTAAGTCAGAAACTTTTAAATTATTATGCTCTTTATACTTATTTTCTGTGATGCAGAGTGCTAAGTATGTGGAATTACACTTGAAAACTTCCCGTGTGGAGCGAGTTACTGAGTACAATGCTTGCACGTTAGCTTTTCAAACAGACTTGAATTTTCTCTGATTATCATATGAATATCAAATGGATTTTTTTCTATCAACTGAATTGTTATTCTTGGTGTTCACTTCCATAGTTCAATAAAATCACACTTTCCTAGTATTTAAGAAAAAAAAGTGGTTTTACATTTTTGGTGTCTTTTTGCTGGTATATATTTTATACACTGAGTTTGCGTAACTATGAGTATCCTCGGGGTTCAGAGGAGGAGCTGGTAGTACCGATCTGTAAAACAGTTGTTTTATTAACATCCTCACAGGGAAAAAACAGACAGAATAGCTGAACATGTAAATGAGCAACTTGTGATGCTTTATCTTGTCAAATAACCATTGACGCGGTATAGCTGAGCAAACTGTTTCAGTGTGTGCATATACAGTAGGTATTTCTCTCCAAATTAATATTTGCATTTGAAATATGTGTGTAGTGCAAATACATGAGAAGTATATAACAATTAATAATATTTTGTGTTTGATGTTTATATATTATGTGTTCTGCATTTTAATTCGTAATGTTATCTGCTGCTTTAGTCATCTTGAATTAGTGTTCCAAATGTATTGATTCAAAGGCATTTATTACTTAGTCATTGAGGTTTGATAGACATCTGTAGACTTGAAACAGGTTGAGTTTGGTCAGTAGTTAGCTGGCATTTTTTGAAGTTGCCCTTTTGTTCTTCAAAATTTCAGACCATTTTAAAACTCCTGTGTCACCTTCATGAATGTTTCGGAGTTGTAGTGATGAGAAAAACTTACAGAATATGACACTGATTTAATAGTGCTTTCCAACTTAGAAGTGCTCTGTGCATACCTTTAAAATAAAGGTGGACTTCTAATCTGATTTGGTTAAACCAACATGAAGTGTTGTGTGAACATTCTTATTTATCTTAAGGGCAGCTTGTTCTACTTCAACATAAACAGACGAGGAATTAGATGAAGTCAAAGCCAAGTAAGGCCTTGTCCTTGGTGAGGAAAAAAAATATTTTCAACCTTTGTTAGTTAATACATGACAAATAAGTCAAAGTCAACTCCCTGTATTGACAAAACACTTAGTCATATATGTGCGTCTGGTAGAGGGCAAAACTTTGGTTCCCTCAGAGTCCCGTCTTCGCTATGCAAGCAAGTAGGTAGAAACTACAGTCCATACTAAAACCAGCTGTACTGGTTGTAAAGTAATAAAGTAACACCAAGTACTATAGTGCCAAATGTGGAACATGCAAGAAACCTCGTAAGCATGCCCATCTGGCAGCACTCGTACCGTCTTAGTATAATGAGCTTAAAGTTTTCCCTCTGAAGTGGCACATGTTCAAGTGTATACATAAGGACTTTTATTTGAGGACCTTTTAGAGTCTCTCTTGATTTTATGTAACAACAAATTATTACCTCTATAATAATATTGAGGGGAAAAAAAAAGAAAGTGGCATGTTCTTCAAGGTGTTCTTCAATCTTCCTGGATTTCTTTCCATGACAACTTTCTTCTTCAGCCAAAAGGAGTCCTTTGACTTTGATTGGTTTCATAGACAAAAAAATGCTTCTTAAACTTTTTGAAAGCTCTTTCTCAATTCCTTGCATTTTTTGTTCTTCTGTTTGTGAATCATAACTAACTTACTGTAATGTAGTTAGAATAAGGAAGAAAAGTCAGTTTTTTACTGTCATCTTTGACTGCTTGGCAGTTCAAATGTAGCGTTTCTTTAGAAATTGCTGGGAAGTTTCGTGTTCATAGCCATCAAAAATAAAAACTTTTTTGCACTTTCAATTTCTGCAGATGTGCTACCCATGTTTTACCACAGTTAAAATGATGACTTGGGTAATTTTTCTTTTCAGTTTTTTGTTCATTTTAATGATAAATGTCACAGTTACTGAGTAAATGTGAAAATACTCTACCGTATCATGAGGTTCATGGTGTTTTGGAGCAGCTCAGTGTTGCAGCAGTGGTTCTTTGATCTTAGAGAGTGGAATGAGAGCTGTAGAGCAGTGTTTATGCAGAACAAAATTAGCTGTATTCCCAAAATGCACTTTAAGATAGCTTATTTTTCTGGTCATGTTATCAAAAATCAAGACCCTGTAGCATCATAAATTTAGGACCATCCTGTCTGCTTGTGCAAATAGGATGTAGCTCCTGCAAAACTGTTGGTGTCCTCTGGGAGTCATGTCCTGCTGCCCTCCTCGTAGAGGAGCAGGGGCTAGGTGAGGATGAGCTGTTCTCAGAAGCCATTTGCCCTTAGACTTATGTTTTGGATCCTAGCTGAGGGTCAATGTCATTTTATAGCTGTGTTTAACTCCCTGTTATCCTGCTCCCCTTTTCCTCCCCATGTGCTGCTTTGAAGGCAGCCACTGGGGTCAGCAGCAGCCTGGCTTCTGCAGGAGCTGAGCTGTTGCTCAGAAAGGGAGCCTGAGAAACAGTGCAGAAGCAGGAGCGAGGCAGACCTGTCAATGGCTTTTTTTCCCCCCGCAAGTGTTAATTGTGGTCACAAAAGTTAAGTGTTTCTGTAAAATTAACATCTTGGTATTACGTATTTATTTTCCACCATGTAGCTTCGATGTCAAGTTTATTCAGCAGACAAGTCAAAACAAGAATATTTTTTCTAACTGCTGTTACAGCAAGACTCAGCCTGGGATCTCAGAAAAATCACAGTGTTCATTCTGGTTAGCAGCTAATAGGAAACAATAAAGATTTAGAGTTCAGAATTTAATTGGCACTGATCTGGATGCAAGAAGAACAACTGCACACAGTTTACTCTTGTGAAGCTTTACTGATTCTTTTTTAAAAGGAAAGCTCTGATGAAAGTAAAGAGGTGTTTAATTTGCAAGTATTTCTACACAGTTTTTATTCTGAATGTGCTTTTCTATCCTTCTCTATCCCTGTGTAGTAAACATAGACTTAAGATCTTCTGATTCAGAGATCTTCTGATTTCCAGATACTGGAAAAAAAAAGTCTAATGTTGTCATTTCTACTGTTTAGCTTGTTCATTTGAATGATATTGGGGCTTTCTTACGTGTTAAATTTACTTTTTTCCCAAGGTTAATGTCTGATGTGCATTTGTAAGTATTGTTAAGATAATGTTACACTAGCATATCCCCAGAATCTCCATCCCAGGTTCTAATCTTTTAGTGATCTAGTTACAAGGGTCAGATCTGGAATATCGCTCTTGAAGAGATGGTGATAGGAACAGAAGCTTTCTGTTTTTCTGGCATTACCTGTATACTAAACTCTAGAAACAGAATCTTTGTTACTAAGGCAAATGATCTTTTGAATTTCAGTGAGTAACTGAGGATATTTCTTCAAGTGTAGATTGATCCCATGCTTTCAGAGCCTGCAACAAGGTAAAAGATATGCAGCAGAATGAACTGCACATACCTTTGAACGGCTTCCTGCTCCCACAGCTTCCTTGCAAACCATGATAAAGATCGAGTCCTCAGGTTATCATCACTGGCACAGCCACCACAGATGGACCTATATTCAATAGCTGGTATCTCAATCTCTACTTTCAAAACAATTTTGATGATTTTTGGAAAGGAGTGACTTATTTCCCCTTGAATCTGATCTGTCTGTATTCTCCATAGCTTTGGAGAGAGACTACACACATTTCTTCTGGTCTGGAATTACAATTTAAAATGCCTGTCTTTGTTGACACCATTACCAGCAGCTCTTAGCTTTTTGTTGGCTTTCTGCCATCCTTGCAACCTTTTTTCCTGCTGCTTTTCAGGAATTTGTTTTCACAAGACATCTGCAGGCAAGCCTTTTCTGGGTCTTCTAATCCATCGGGCTTTAATAATGGCCTCTTATTTCAAGGGAAGAGGATTTTACAGAAACTATTCCAAATATCTACAATGAATACAAGATGAGAATACTTACCTTTAAAATAGGGGGTTTGAATGCCTTTATTTTCACATTCATGTGGAGAGTTTTGATGTTACTGAGCAGGTTTCTCTACTCGAGGAGGTCAGTTAATCTGTGTTTCCTAACCTGCCAGATTCCTGTCTGTACACTGCAGCTCATTTCTTGCCCAAGAACTACCTTTGACAGTGAGTGCGTCATGACTGCTATTCATGCTCATCTCACTTAGAGACACAAAGCTACAAAATAAATTAACCAAATTTGTTGTCAGCAGTCATGCCATCCATGTGACAGGATACATGGCTTTCTTGATGATTGGCAGGTAAGTGACAGCTCGTTCGCTCAGGGAAGATCACAAGCTCCTTATAGAATGTTTTTCAGCGGCTGAACCAATATTACGGTGATGGTCACTCATTGACAAGGACATTCAGGGACTTGAGTCATCTCTTAGAAAGCATTTGGTCTTTCAGAAAGGCCCGTTCCCTTCTGGTTCATCTGTTTGAGTGCCCAAAGATGATATGCTGAGATGATTTGGAATGTTTCTGACAGCCAGGAGGATATCCTGGATATCTTGGAGGATATCCTCAAATCTTTCCAGGTTGTGGTTACTCAAGGCTGATCTTTTAATTCCAGAAGCAACAAAAAAAGTGCTATTCCAGACCTTACATCTCTGTAGCATGCTTGTTATATACATTCTTGATCCGTTGGACATGCCTTTAGTTCATTTTCTTCTAAGTGTTCTCACAAAGAGGTGATTATGATTTCACTATCCTGTTTGAAACAATTTTAAATCCAGGGCATGTTCTCTCTGCAGGTGAATTACCATCAGCATATCCCAGTCCTTCCTTCAAGTTTTTGGCTTGTTCCTGCTGTCTTCCCTATCTCAAATCCATGGACACCATGGATGTATGGGGATGCTTTCAGGGTGTGCTGGTTTCAGCTGAGATAGAGTTAATTTTCTTCATAGTAGCTAGTATGGGGCTATCTTTTGGGTTTGTGCTGAAAACAGTGTTGATGATTCATGGATGTCTTCATTATTGCTGAGCAGTGCTTACACAGAGTCAAGGCCTTTTCTGCTTCTCACCCCACCCCACCAGCAAGTAGGCTGGGATTGCATGAGAAGTAGGGAGGGGATACAGTGGGACAGCTGACCAAAGGGATATTCCAGTCGGTATGATGTCATGCTCAGCAGATAAAGTGGGTGGAAGAAGAATGAAGGGGGGGACATTCAGAGTTATGGTGTTTATCTTCCTAAGTCACTGTTAGTGAGATGAAGCCCTGCCTTCCTGGAGACGGCTGAACACCTGCCTGCAGATGGGAAGTAGGGGACGAATTCCTTGTTTTGCTTTTCTTGCGTATGCAGCTTTTGCTTTACTTATTAAACTATCTTTATCCCAATCCATGAGTTTTCTCACTTTTATTCTTCCAATTCTCCATCCCACCAAGGGGGGAGTGAGTGAGCGGCTGTGTGGGGCTTAGTTGCCGGCTGGGATTGAACCACGACACAGGGTTAGACAGTGCTTACTTGTCTCAGTAGCGGATAGTTGTCCTAATAGGTAGAAGTAGTCCAGAGACTCACCGAGGTATAGCTGAATGACCTGGTTTTTGGTAGAAGTCTAGATCCTTGTCTCTCATGGAAGCTTATTCCCAAAGGATATAGGATTATTTCCTGGATCGTGAGAGTACAGAGCTCTCAGATACCTCTTAGCTACCCAGTAGGTCTTTGTCATCTCGGCCCATGACCCATTAGTAGAAGCAAGGAAGGTTACTGCTGGAAGCAGAACTTCTCTGTTGCTGTTAAATAGCTATCCTTTCTAGTCAGAGGTTTCCTTTGCCATTGTTGCAGTGAGATTAAAAAATATTTTTAAGTATGTGAAAAATAAAGACTCAGTGTAACTTTCCTGTTGTAATAACACAAAAATAAAAAAGACTGCATAAGAGCAATTAATTACTCTTTTCTTTCAAGCACTTAAAAGAAAAACGGAGCTGAAAATATTTCTTTGGGAGATACTGAAATACATCATTAGATCTTTCGTTTTATTGGCTGTTGAGGTGATAATTCTGTAATAGGAATGAAAGTGAGGGTAGATTTTGCTTTTGATTTATAGAAATGTGTTAATTTGAGCTGAATAGATGTTTTCTGATCTTAATATTTGTTATGTGTGAGTATTGTTTTGTAATAAGTTGTTTCTAGTTTTATTTTAGAGAAAAAGCAATTCTGATGGGGACTCTGCTAATTCTGTGCAGCATTGGAGAGGTATTTCTGAGGAAATGAGTAGTTGAGTTTTTAATAACCTGCAATTTAAGTAATTTTTTTCATTAAATGGAGTAGTGTTCTCTGCTTATTTAATAGTTACAGAGTTGCATGTCAAGCGAAGACTGAAAAATGCAGAGGAAATAGTATGTATGGTTAAATAATTAAGTTAACCTTTATTTAAATCATTCTGTTTCAGTGAGATTACAAGTTTGTACAGTAGAATAGTGAAAATGGCCAGAACAGCTTCAAATTAGCTCTTTTTCATAAGTGGTCATTACATTTTCTGTTGTTCTGCAGCATATAAATGGTAAGCTTTGTAAAGACTGGAATCTACAGATGAGGTAACTCCCCGTAGTTTCTTGGTCAAACACTAGTGAAATTGCACTTAGTTGTATATTAAATACTGACTCCTACCTTCATGAAACAGCTTTGTGGTTTCTGTGTTACTCAAGCTAGACAATTCTCTAAGGTGGCCACCATTGAAGATACAGTGAAGAAAATCTTGTTGCACTGAGAGAGACTCAGTGGTGCGCTCCTTTTAGTAGTACAAGATAATGTAGTTTTATCACAAGATAATGTGATTTCAGTGTTGTGTTCTACTTAGGTTTTTAATTTAACCAGTCCGATTCTGGAAGCCAGTACAGAAGAGCACCTGAACTGCAGAACTGGGGCCTTGGCATGTATATTTTTGTAAATACAAAGCTATCCAATTTCCTGAAAACTCTGATTCTGCCTTACAAGTTAGTATAAGTGATCTTAGCATTTTTTAGGTTTTGACCCATTTGTTTCTGTCTCGCCCGGGTCCTGAGAGTTTCCTAGGTTATCTTCGCAATCAAAACATTCTTTCTAGTGGCGGTTTCATTTGAATAATCTGGAAATTAGTAGGGAGTGAGAATAAACGGGCACATCCCCCATCATGAAAGCCTTTGTGTTAAGTTCTGAACTTTTCTCTTTTCATAAGGTTTCCCCCATATGAAAAATACTCTTTTCTAAACAGCTTCTGTGGCTTTTTCTGTGGTCAGCTTTTCTGTCACAAATGCAGTTCAAGCATGTGAAGCAGCTTTTGGCAGGAGTGTGCCAGTATGCCTTTGACAAAAAGGTTAGGTTCAACAAAACAGAACTCCTTTTCTTCGTAAAAGGGTTGCTGCTTATAAAGAAAATTTCCTCATTGGAGAGGCTTGCAGCTCATTTTTATCTCCAAATTGTTCGAGGTACCATAGAGTTCACATTTATTTGTTTTTTGCATTTTCTGGTAACACTTTTCCTTCATCTTCCTGTGTCTGCACCTGTGTAGAACTTGGACTTCAGATTTTCCAGTATTGCTCTCAGCTTACTGTGTTTATTTTAATTATCCCTAACTTCTAATAGAGAACAGGAGTTGGAAATAACCCTTTATAGCCTGCATGTAGAAAAAATGTGATTTTTGACAGCTTGAACCTTACTAGTTTGCTTTCCCCTTCATCTTTTTATATTCTCCAAATACATGTGACTCATGTATACCTGCCATGAGTTCAAGTACTGACTTGTTTGGGGAAAGACTTAAAGAAATTAAAGAAGTAAGAGCCAAAGAGAAGGCGGCCTGGGGTTTTTGGTCAGGTTGCAGCTCTTCTTTTCAACACTATTCTATTTTTTTAGGAAATGTATTTAAACATATATCTGTATGCTAAAAATAACATTATCCATGAAACCAAAAGGAAATTGTGTGGCTTCTTTCAGTAAAGATTAAAAAAAAAAAATCTATATTCAGATTCCACCTTTGCCAGATTCATTTATTAACTCAACAGAATTTCATCTCTGCTTTACTCACAGTCTTACTATCTTTAACTTTTTAAAATCCTGATGAAGATCAATTTTCACCTTACCTTGGAAGAGGAAGACAGGAGTATAGTTGACAAATATGTACAGATGTTAACGATAATGATTCTTGTCCCTTATTCAGAAGACTCTTAATGTGTTTTCACCTGTATTGCCACTGCTGCTACAGTGCAATCTGTGTCAATAACAAGAAATGAGAGAGGCAGAGGTCTTCATATTTTTTAATATATTTTTAGTTCCTGCATTAAAAAACAAAAGCAAATCTAGTATTTGATTTTTTTAAATCATCTTCTTGTTATCTTGATTTTTTTGTTTGTTTATTAGAAAACTATTTCATATTGACTTCGAATGCAACTGAAGATCTAGTTCTTATAAGATAACAATAAACTTCTGAAAGCTTTAAATTTGTTTCCAATGAAATTGTGTTTGGGACATAAGTACAAGGAAGCAGCGCTTTAAAGCGGTCTGCTTTATATTTTTTATTCTATATCATATAGAGGGAAATATATAAGGTTTTTTACATGTTAAATGTGTACTAAGTGAAAGATTTTTCTCTATTTTATTAAGTAAATGAGGGTGGTTTTTTTGGTGGAAGATTCCATAGTTAAAGATGTAAACCAGCAATTTCTTGCTTCTATAGCACAACATAGTTCAGAGCTGAGATTAGAGAAACCCTGTAGAGTGGCTAATACTCGAGGGCATCCCCAACTAGAAAAGTATGTGAATTTAGGCATGGGAGGAAGGAAGGATCTGCTTTAAATTTAGTGTAGGGTCACTGAGTCTTAATGATAGATTAAACAAGGGAGGTGGAATAATGAATAGGGGTATGCAATGTGTAGCACTAATACCAGAAGTCCATGGTTTTCACTGGTTATTTAATGTCTTTTCCCATATGTTTCTGAATAGAACAGGTTATGGCAGGGATGAGCTAAGGAATAGCTTTGTTAGTGAGTTGTTAAATAGATTGAATTATCTTTTTTAAAATGTACATGTGTATAGGAGAGCTGCTTGTTAGTAGTATAATTGGGTACCTTATATACATATAACTTAAATGTAGCAATATTAGTAACTATATTTGTAATTGATATGTATGTGTTGACATTCTTAAAATACACTGTGCGATTGTCTACATAATTTTCTTACCCAGTATGAAACTAACAGTCATTCCTCGGTTAACGCAGAAATGAATTTCTGATTCTTTCTGAATACTGTTGATGTGAGGAAAAACCCCCAAAGAAGTGGTGATTTGGTAGACATGAGAATGAAATGGAGGAGGATGTTTTTGTTAGGACATTGACTAACAGCTCAGTAAACCTTGTCTTATAATTTATTTTAATGTGAATTTAAAATAACATTAGTAGAATAGCTATTAAAACTCAACCATGTAATGTAATTTATTAAATTCATACTTAAAGTGACTGAGAAAGATACCACAGTTTACTTTAGTGTTGAGTTCATACCGAGTTCCCACATGTAAGAGTCCGCCAACTACCTGGTACCAACAACCTAGGTGAACCAAGCAAGTCAGCTGTTGAGTTATTGATGGGTTTCTGAGTTAATCCATTTTCTCTTTTGTGTGGTGAAGATACCAGCAAGGCTTTAGAGAAAATGCACTTTGCAAGTCATTTTTCCTTTGGCTTACAACTGTGATTGCAAGCTACACTGGAAGGTACAGCGCAAGTCACACTAACAGCTTTGTCCTGTTGTTGCAACAGTACATACAGCATTTGTGAAATTAGTATTTTCAGATCTGTGGCTCATCATCTTTTTTAGATATATCTTGTTGGCTGGCACTGAGAATAAAAGGGCTGCAGAGAGAGACTACCCATCTCTCTTCTCTAAGCAGCAGGCTTGCTGTGATCTTTAATGTTTCCTGTTTCTCCCCTCCACTTTTACATTTAAAGTTAGACGAGTATTAGAGGGTTTCTCTACATGACAGTACTGCACAACCCTCTGCACAGTCGTGGTACTTTGCTTCACAAGGTTCATAGATTGAACTGCTTTTTCATATAATGTCTAAATTTGCAAATATTTTCTAATATTGAACATTTAAAAAATTTTGAATAGATTTTATATTGTCTCTAGTAGCAATAAAATGTGTTGTCTCATAAAAGAGTATTTTATCAATTGTCTAGAAGTGAGACAAGTAAAAAACACATGGCAAAATACTGATTTGGTGATGTTCCATTTCTTAAACTAAAATTGGTAGACTTATCACTTAAAATAAGGATTGTCTCTGAAGCATGTGTGGTGTATGCATCTTCTGAGACTTTGAAACAATCGTTTTTTATTCTGAAACGTGTGGGGTAGGAATGGAGGAAGATACTGTCCATCAATGAAATGTGTTAAGGAGCATGTCTTTGTACTGTAATCTGAGATTTGTGAGTGGCAGTAGGATTTAGTCTCTCATTGGACCAAAGTGGAAAGAAATTTGGAAGAGGGAAAGGTGTTTTTTTTAGTATGACTACAAATGTTGCACTTTAATTAAATGCAGTAAGAATGGGAAATATAACTTCTATTCATCTCCTTATTAGTTCTTAAAATTACTGTCTATCTTACCATTTATTGATATGACTGATTACTTTTGAGACCCATGAAAATGCACAAGTAGGGAAGCCATGAAAGACCAATGTATGTATTTATCATGCTTAGGCTCTTGCAAACTAGTTTCTTTTGAATGAAAGATGAGGGTGTTTGTCTTCAAATAAGTTTGTCTAAGTTTTTCTTTTGTTCAGAACATGACAGCTGTGAAAATGTAACAGATCTACTTTCCACTGCAAGAATCACAATGACGATCTCTTTGAGTGATAATTCAAACTCTAAAATTAATCTTTAAGGCCCTTATGAGTGGGGACCTGACTATATCCAAAATATTTGCTATGCTATAACTCATTAAGACAACTAATTCCTTAAAAAGGAAACAACACAGCCAATACAAGATACAGGAAAGTAGAATACAGACTTTTTGCTGAAGAGTTCACACACTAATTCCTGACAAAGGAATTGGAACAGATTGAAAGACAGGAGCTGCAAAATTAAACTTGTTTGCACGGTAGTCTGAGTATATGCCCATGTGATATGGACAGGCTGGCATCAAGCCTGTGTAAGTGGTGTGCAGATTTTTTCTTACTTCCTAACCCTTGTTCATGTTTTACCGTTACTCAGTAGTGGCAGTAGCTTCTGGCCCTGGCTCTGGTAGGTCTGAGAGAAGCTGGGATACGCAGAAAGTGTATTTAGTAGTTTAAATCATGTTTTCATACCAATTTTAAATAGCTTGGTTCAAAATTACTGCTCTGGGTCAAGTGCTTAACTTCATGGTCAGTAAGTGTCAAGGTATATTTTTCTCCAAGTTACTGATTTAATCATTGAGATAATTTATTAGGATTATCTAGTAAGTCTGCTAAGTATGCAATCCATATGAAATTACTTGTCCCTTGACTCCCCATGATCTCTTTCATAAGGTTAGCCCAGATACACACTGTTACCCTGGTACAGTCTTCTGTTGCATTTAGTAGACTAGCTGTTTCAAGTAGTTGTTTTCATATGCCTTTTTTTAGCTCCAGAGATCATTGAACAGGTCAGCATAATTACTCTTTTCTAATCTGCAGTGTTCTTCCAATCTTTCCTGGCTTCTTCCTAGAGATATTCTAATTCAGCCTGCATATTCTTTATTATACCTGTCTATCTTAGCTCTGTTACAGCCTTGTATACTGCTGCAGCAGAGTCCAAAATAACCTTCTGGATTTCACGTAGCTTTCCTATCGTGCTTTCTGAAGCACTCTGAAATCTGCTGGAAGGTGGTAACTAAAAGTGACATTTTCTAGTGCTAAAACTAAGGTCTAATTTTTCCTGCCAGGTGCAGGATCTTGCATGAGTATGGACCACCAGAGTTTGTCCCACTGTTTTTAAAGGGGCCTTAAAATATTAATTTTTAATGGAAATAAAATACCTGATGTTTGTCAATTTATCAACATTTTCAGACATAAAAGCATCTGGAATTGGGATGTTAGCATTAACAATCTGTTTTGGTAATTTTTCTGGGTTTTACAGCAAATTAATATCCTTCCTTGGGGGAGCAACATTAGAAACTGTATTTACCCTTTATTTTGCAATTGGGTGCTTTGTCAAAAGAGTAGATGCCTTTTGATAGTGATCTGGTAACAGATGACTTAGTAGCAGTTGCCTGTTGTCTTTCATAATGTGCATAAAGGTCAGTTAAAAGTTTTCACTGAGCAGTGCTTCTTCAGTTAGCTTACTAATAAGTATATTTTCTCAAATGACTATTAGTACTGAATAGAAAAACAAACTAGGACTTCAAAATGTATCTTTTCTTTGTCAGTGTCCTATATGTAGAACAAACAAACAAAAAACTTCATATATTATCGTCAGTTTTATTTTGTCAGAAGTCTTTAAGGCATTTTCAAATAAATTTGTAAAATTGTTTTGGCAGTAAGTCTTTGTTGTTTGATCTCTCTTAACCCTAATCACATCTTCCTTTCAATCTCTAATGTCACAGCTAGCTCAGACTCTAATTCGTTCATACCCGATTTCAACCTCATGCTTGTGTGCTGCTAAAATGATTTTTTATCTGTTTTTTTAAAATACTCATGTGTCTTGCTTCAATTTCTTAAGAATGTGTTTTACCTTCTCCTCCTATAGGAATTTGTTTCTTCTTTTAACCTTCTATTAAAAAATTCAAAGGGTCATGTGGTTTTAAGTTCAGAGGGGATTATCACAATTAGGTCTCCTAGGCACTAGAAGTAATGAATAATAATAATAATGATGTCGGCTGAACCTTTGCGCAGTGCAGGCCATATAGCAGCAGTCAGTAACTTCTGCATCAAGTTCAGAACACTGTAACTTGCATTTAGCAATAACGCTCTTCTAGAAGGATAGCTAATTTTACGTATTTGAAGATGGAGATCAGCAAAGAGGTTTCTTTATTCCACAGAATTAAAATGTGCATGTACGCTGGCAGAAAACAGGCATTGAGAAGTAAAACATTTTAAAGACACTGAAACAGTTGTATATAGAATTTTAATATAGCGAATATACTTAACATTTGCCATTTGCTGCAGCCCAGGAAAAGGCCAGATCCAAAGCAGTGGCAAGAAGTAGTACCTGGTAGCTTGAAGAGAGCTCAGATTAATTCTCAAATGTCAAACCTTGTCCGGGCAGGAGGCTGAGGTGGGGAAAATATCCTGCTAAATCTTCGAGGGAACATCTCCTATGCTTGGAACATCCATCTTTTCAGATTGTATTGTAGGTATAGATATATATTGTGTGAGGCAATCAGAAGTTTACATGTCAGAAGATTCAGTAAAGTTTAGTTGAAGCCTTGCTTTTATTTTCTCTTTCAAAATTAGCAGGTTTTAACCACAAAAATATACTAGCATTACCCAACGGACCATTTTATTGTAGGTTGTGGTGTTAAGATACTAACTTGGCACAGACCCATTAAAAAAAGGTCGTGACAAAACGACATCCAAGAACAGTTGGTTTAAAAGAGGTTTAAAATACGAATTCCAAAGAATGAAGTAGAGGGTAATAGAGTATTAATAATAGTGAAATCTATAAAAGTAATTTATTCACAACATTATTTCCATTGCTGAAAGTGCTGAATGCCACTTTACAGGCATTTACAAAATGTAATGAATTTTAGATGTCACTACATTTAATGAATTTTTAAATGATTTGGTGATTCCTAAACTACATGGGCTTCTGATAACATCTGCTAGTTAAGCAAAATTTCTAAATTATTTGAATTAGTGTTACAGCTTAGAAATATAGTAGTTCAATGAGGCTATAAAGTGAGTAGGTAATGTCTCTGAAGATAATGTCTCTTTAGGTAGATGATGTCTCTGTAGGTAATGTCTCTTTAAAGAATGTGTCTTTCTTTAAACTGTAGAATAAATAGAACACAGGCAACTAGCGTAGGAAAAAAACAATTTATTCTTTGAATTTAGGACTTTTTGAAGTTGCCAATAGTATTTTCACAGAAGTGAAACTGAAGAATTTGCATCAATAAAATGGAATTAACATTTTTGGTTTGGACTTTGCTTGATGACTAACTGTGATCTGTGATGGATGTAAAACTGGGGGAATGAGGCTATAAGTGCTTAGCTGGGGAGTAAAGAATCCATATGCCTTTCCAAAAGTGGTACTGGGGAGTCTGTCCTCATATCTAGTATCTTATTTTCCTAAATGAGATATTTTTTGCTAAAATATTGTGGTGAGTCATCTTTCTGTTAAGTTTATTGTGTTTTTACAGATTCTTTCTCCTGAAAATTTTCCTCCCTCCCCCATTTTAAAATATATAATAGCAAAATAATGCATTAATTTTTGCATTTACTACTTCAGCCACTTAACCTTTCTTCATAGTGATCTATTTCTTCTTGTCTCATGACTCAAATTGGAAATAGTGTGGACTGTTTATTTTAAAGTATTAGTTTAATCCCTGAATATATGAAGTTCTTACTCTGCCTTCCCAATGACAAAAGGAAAAATTAATGTACTTCAATCTATCTATCTTTTCTACAATATCTATCTTTTCTAGATATTGAATTTAAACAATTGGAAACATCAAGAAATGCATATGCTGGACTTGGCTTAGCGTTTCATGTGACTCAGTCGTCTCTGAACGTCTCTGAATCTTATCAGAGAAATGTCACAAAAATCATTTTGCTTTCCAGACCTAAGTTAATTTGAGACGTTATATAATGACTTCAACAAGCTTTCTAATGAAAGCGTTGATATTTACTGAGTACTACAGTACAATACAGTCCATTTTTAACAGTAGTTTAAACTGGGTTTGTTTTGGTTCAAACACTGTTCCGTACAGTCTAAAATGAAAGTTGGATGCATTAGTGGCTTTTCTGTGCATAAAATGTGTTTAATTACAGGAAAGTGATACTTGAAAACATAGCAGAAAATTTTCTTTTCTTTTTTTTTTTATTGTAACTTGCTGATGAATTCTGCTTTGTATGTGGCTGACGTACAGTGGACATTCAGGTTCCCTTAGGGTCCTTTAGGAAGGTTTGAAATTGCATATTGTTTTTAATTTGAAAATGAAACAATCTTAATTAGAGGGAGGAGAACAGTACTTTCACTAGGAATACAAGTTTTGGTGCTTTCATTTGTTTCAGTTCTACTTGTCATGATAGTATAAGTAAGTAGTGTGTTCCAGGCATTGAATTAAAAACAATTATGTTAGAATTTAAGCTGCATTTTTCTCCTGCATTACACAAGAAAAAAGGTTTCAAAACTTCAGCCTACTAATGGGGAGAACTTAATAAATGGAGGCCAAAATACTTTCAGAGGTATTAAAAGCAAAATTAATAATTTAAAGGAGGAACTGGGAAATAGAAAAAAAATTAATTAGAGGATGTATTGTAGTAAAGCACACACTTGAATTCTTGTGTGTTTCAGAAAAGCTCTGAATCACAACTGATTTTTGGCTGGCAAGCTTGGACGGGAGAGGAGTTCTCTTGCTTTCAGTATAGATTTTGGATTAAGTATTTCGGTTGGAAGTATATTTTTTTCCTTTAGATTACAACAGAGTGAATTGAGTATATGTGCAAATGTAAATAGTTATTTTAGCATAGTGAGTCTACCATGGAGAGTTTGTGGTATGAGATTCTTGCAAAGCAGACACCGTTACAAAAAACCCAGACTGATTCTGACATCTTAATTCACTAATTGAAAGAATTCTGTAATTTAAAGTTCAGTCAGCTGCTAGAGAGAGAGGCCAGTTATCATTTCTTTAGAATTGTTTCTAAAGTAACGCCTACACAAAATGGTAAACAAAACTGTGAGTGGAGCAGACTTATATCATTCCCCTCAAACAAATCTTGCCTAAAGTTACCCGAGAGATCTGCTTTGGGTGCTAATGTTAGTTGTGGTTCATATATTCATATTGCAAGTAACGTACTGTATCCCGCTTGTGGGTAGCTGGCTAAAAGTTACTGCACATATCACTTTTTGAAGTTAAGAAATTCAATTTCTCATTGACCACTGATAGCCTTTTCATGATAAGATGTGAGATACTTTTTCCCTGCAATGGGAAAATTTTAAATATGGATCACTTATTTTTGTTTTTCATTTTCTCTCCTAACTTATTCCACTTCTGCCCTGCTTCTTTACTACTACTGTGGACCAAATCTATGCAATAAGTTGTGGCAGTTGTGGTTTTTTCTCTCTAGTTTTACACCTGTAAATAGTTCTAATAGTTCTTGGTAGTCCATAGTTAACTGAAATTACCCTTTTATCTGACCCATGCTCTTTGTTCATAACTATTGATAACTTTCAAATTGCCACTTTTTCTCTTTTGACGCTTCTCTGTGCTTAGAAACTTGGTAGATTCTGTCCCAGCGTCCAGCGCCTTACTGCCAGGTTCCCGAAGCTCTTTGCTGTCTCTGTCGGTGGAATTTTGTCTGATGGAGGTGTTAAAGGCTTTATTCTACAATCTTGAAGCTATCACTTTAGCTGGTTCTGCCTCCTTTCTTTCCATCTTTTTGCACCAAAATGCTTTTGCTTACTTTGCATTTGTTTCTGTCATTGCCCCATCCATATCACTGCTGTCCCCTGAAACTTTGGCTTACTTATTTTGGCTTCTCCTCTGTTACAATGTCAAAGTCAAGATTCTCACTTTACTATCAGTGCCCCATGCAACCTTGCTCTGTCTGCATCTGATCTCATTTCCCTGCGTCCCCCAACTCACATTCCACATTCCTCACAGTCCTCTGACTTTATTGCTCCCTTTGTCTGCCTTTCATGCACTCATTTTTGCACTGTCTTTCATGCTGCCTATGTGCCTGGAACAGTCTTTAGCATCTCAGCCAATTTACAGCTTTGCATAAATTATATTTAATAATAAGACTAACAAAAGTTCATTATCTACATTATTTCAATTAACTTTGTACCTGCATAAGTGGAAAATAGCCCGAGGGAAACTACTGTTAAACTTCGTTGTGATTCAAAGATACAGATTCAGGCATGACAGTTATTTGATGATTCAACATAATATTTAATTTTTTTAACAATTTGGTAGTTGTTAGATTTTTTTTTTTTAAGTAGATTTCAGATTTTTTCTAATTCACAAATAAGAAAATAGCTACTTATTCCTGGCAAGCGAAACCCCCAGAGGGTCGTCATCAGCACGTTACCTGGTACAGACTTCTTGCCTTGTGATACGTTTTACTTCATTTTATGCTTACTAATATGGATGTGGAAGGGCTTTGAATGTTGGATTAACTTCATACCTACAAACAAAGTGTATCTTTTGTGTTTAACTTTCGTATTAAAGCATACTCCTCTGCTTAAAAAAACAGTGGAAGATAAGAAAGTAAGACTGCGAAGCTTTCTCAACGTGTTGGCTACTTTGATGTGTTTTTGGTTTTTTAATGTTAAAAGTTGTTTAACATTGTAACTCCCTTCTAACACCAGTGAAAATGAGCTGAAGGTAAAACTTCATGTGCTTTTCCAGCATCAGTGTATAGCTGCAAGGCAGGGCATTCTGCAGGAATTATACTTAATTTTCCAAGTAAAATCGATTCTGAAATATCGGCGGGATTTTTTTTGTTGTTGTTTAAATGGTGGTATTGATACTGTTCACAGCTGAGTTGTGCAACCAAATAGATGAGATGTGCCTTTAATTTGTTTTTAAATGATCGTATATTCTGAAGATTATAATCTGAAGGGCGGCTGCCATAGTAATGTGCCAGTCACCATGGCATCTGAACGTTCCGAAAAGAAATTCGGGGCTGCACGAAGACAATGCCACCAATTAGTATTTCGAACTGATCAAAGGTGGAGAACCAAAAAGTTTGCCCATACACGTAGCTCAGTGGATGGCACTAGAAGTTAGTTTGGGTTACACAAGGCTGTACAGATTTCAGTCCTCCTATCAGTATCGTGTGAATTTAGAAGTAAAAGCTTTAACATAGACTTCATCCGCTTACTGTGCTAACTTTTTTCAGTTGCACGAGTATGGCTGTAGGTTTTTATTTCACTGGCCTAGTAAGGAAGCAGTTTATAGTTCTGTTTTTTACGTGTCTCCAGAACTTTTCCTCCTTACAGAATTTTTAACTTTAAACTGAATTGAAGTCAGTTAATAAAAAGGGGTTTTCTGTTCTCGACTGGTAAATGTTCTTTGTCTCTAAAACTTTTGCAGTCTGCTCTCTTAATACTATTCTAATTATCAAAGAAACCTAAAATTAAATAGTTATTTAAAAGCAAGCTTATTTTATCTTTAAAAATTGATTGTGGCTTGTTGTTTGAAAGAGGACTACTTTGGCATGAATTCCAAATCCAGTTATGATCTTAACTCAAGCAGTTTGTTTAATCAAACATTACTCTAATAAGTCTTACATGGTCCCCTACCCGACCAGGTCTGTCTGTAACAACTAGTTTATTCTGCGACGAGTTGCTCAACAGATGTCATTCTGGTAGAATAATGCAGCAGAATACTTGTGCGTTGGCTAAAATTACTTCAACTTTGATCACTTTTGTCCAGCACATCAGTCTGGCATTGTGCTTTATACCAACATAACACTTTACCCCGAGCATGCCTTTCAAGCTTAGAATAGCAGAGGAATGTTATTGAATTCAGTGCAGTTACAGATGAGTTAATGAAAGAAGGGAAATACTGTTTTTTTCATAATGCCTTTCTGTTGTACTTTGGAATTAAAAGGGAATTTGAGGAATGTGACTTCTGAGTTATTTATTTTTACTTCTGAAGGCTTTTTGAAAACAATATTATGTAGTGGTATTGATCCCACGTTTCTGTAAATAAGTTTCCCTTTTTATTTGAAAATAGCTCATTTTAGAATTTTATATTGTGAAAATAACATTAATAGACTTTTTTTGATATGTAATTGGAGTTACCTGGTTATCTCACAGGGACAGTTTATCCTGGTATTTAATGCAAGAAAACTAAAATTGGAAGAACCGTATTCTTGTGATCACAGATCAGTATTGTTACATTTTGGTGGGCTGCTGTGGGGTCAGTATGGAGTAATGGCATCTCTTTACCTTGATAGTACTGCAAAATGAATACTGCACAGCAGGCTACTTTCTTGTTAAGAAGCACTGAAGAAAGGCTGTTTGTTTTGAACAGTAGGAATGAGATCATATACCAAGTTGTATAGAGGTCGATCTTCCATAATTTCATTTTTCACAGGTGCATGTGTGTATACATATGCGCATGTATATATATAAACACCATATATATATTTGAAATTAATTTAAATATGTTTTTAATAATTACAGTATATGTGTGTTTTTTAAAGCATGACGACATGCTTAATTATGAGGAAGAACTCCACTTTAATGGCTAATAAATGCTTCAGAATTCTGTGTCTTTAAACAAAACAGTGTTCTCATTTTAGCTTTTTAATTAAAATGTAGTTGTAAATTTTTTAAATGAAACGTAGTTACCAGATCAGTCTCCCTGCAAAAACTCCTGAACAAAACCAGTATTAACATAAAGGTTATTGGGTGTACATGTAATTTACCAGTTTTACAAAAAAAGGAGAGATATCCTAATGATTCTAAAACATACAATGAATGTAAAGCTGAGCTGGAAATCCAACCCAAATATATGTTATGAAATGTCAAAATAAGGAACCCACATGGTCTGACTTTCATGCTTCAGTGAGATGTAGAATCAGAGTTGGAAGTAATGTATGTTGCTGTTGGATAATAAATTGAAGCCATTGTTTTCCACTTATCTGTGCAGAATATGTATAAAGCTTTAACTGATAGTATTGAAATTATTATCTGCATAGCCTAGTTAACTCTAGTAATTCATATTCCCATGCCGATATATTCAATCTGTCCAGCAATGTGAAATTAATTTAGTAAGAGGCACTTCATTAGTATGAAATAATGATACTACTACTACTACCACTACTACTACAAGTAATGAGAATGAGCAACAATAATTGAATGGAGGATTGGAGACTGGAAATATAGTAATAGCACTGTACTTTCTTTGCTCTCTATATGCCCTGAATTTTCTCAGTAGTATTTATTTGTTGGCAAACTCATGCAGCAGGGCCATGAAGAGTCTTTTGAAGAATGTTGCCCAAACCAACATTTGTGAGCAAGCGTATGTGTGGAAATCCCTGTCTCCTCCCTCAGCCCCTTAGGATATTTACAATTATTAGAACACTTCTTTTACCACTTAATGTCTGCACAGGTATCCTTCATCCATGTATTAATGTGTTTGAACTGCACTGAATGGGCAAAATTGGAAAGAAAGGGTCCATGCAGCATTCCTCTCTAAAGATGATCCAGAGGAAAAGAGTTTTGGTGCTATTTCATTATGCAAACACATTTTTAGATTAATATCTACTGCCAGATGCTGCATATACATTCTGTACTAAAAATAAATGACAAATTTTGAGAGAACATATGTACATTCCATATGTTTATATTACCGTACTACCTTACCATGTATTAGAAACTCAGATGTGCTTCTGTGACGAAGCTATGGCAAGTACTGATTAATAGGTAGGGTAAAATTCTATAAAATGTCTGCATAGTGGGTCGTTTGTTTTATTGCATTATCTTCCTAAGAATGGTAGTTTAGAATTACCTTTCATTCATTTCTTGACTAGGAAAACTTTAAATACGTGGATTATGTTAGTATTCCTCATTTTGACAAATTTCAGCTTACTTTCTGATTTTTTTTTTTTTAATTATTTCTCTGTTCAGAGAAAGTTGTTAACTTAAGGTAAGTGTGCTACACTACAAGGTGTTAGCTCAAAGATCTTTTCTGCTGACAACTATATATGATTTTTTTCAGTTCACAGAATTATTAGTAATACTCGTAGTAGAAGTTAGAATACAATTAATTGTTGGTTCTTTCCAGCTGACAAGTGAACAAATGAAAAGCTAAAGAAGGCATCAGAGGACAGGTTTTGGAGTAGTCTTCGCATTTGCTTTAAGTAAAATCTTACCCATCTGCCTTAGTATCTTCTGGTTTGATGTGTCAAACACCTGGTTATTGTGTCTGTTAACGTTAAACTGTACAGCCCTCTTAGAGCTGGGAACAGGATGCAGAACTTCTGATTTCCTCAGATATTCTATCTAGTGCATGGTCATGTAGAACATTAGTAAAATGTATCAAACCTTACTTTTATCTATTTGAGAGTGTTTTTCTGTATATAATATAAGTTGTTGACATCTGTACTTGGAAACTAAAATAGACCTGTGAAGATAGAGGAGGACCTTGTATTCCCAGCAGTTTTATGGAAGACAAACCAAAACCCAACATTGCTTGCTGTAAGCTTTTTGTTGTTCACAGTGCTGGTCCAGCTGGGCAGCATTTACATCTGCTCATTCCTTGTGCAGCCTTTACATTCAGGTATAAGATACCATTCAGAATTTGAGATATCACTCTCTATCCCAAGTAGAAAACTACATCTTTTTGTGGTTTAAGTAACTACTTGCCACAAAACCTGTGATAAAACATGTCAGTTTTTTTATCTGTGCTAATGTTTTTGTGGAATTTGTTTGCTGTATTTTGCAGCATTCTTTCTGTATTTGAAATTTTCAACCCTTTCTTCTTTTCCCTCTCTCTTCCTCCTGACAACCATCATGTGAGATGATTAATGGTAGCAACTTGTATCTTAATAGCATGAGAAAAGAGTTAATGTAAAAATTAGTTTGCTTGCATTTTGTTAATAAATGTTTGAAATGTGTTGTCTTCATTGGAAATGTGCTTATTAATTCTTATTTTCATGTTTAATATACTCACTTTTAATTTTGGATCCCATTTCAGAAGCTTACACGAAACTAGTTGTATTCTTATTACATTAGATGTAGCATGAACCTAAAATTTTAATATTAACTAAAATATATGAACTAATTTTTATTAATACCCTCTGCATCCCCTTGTTTTGTCCATTACTTTGTGATACTGTTTACTATGAAAATTTGTATTATGAATTATTTTACACATTTATGATACTTCAGTAATAATGACTCATTACAAATTATATGTTATGGACTTTTTTTTCTTTAACATAGTTTGTTCAATTGCTTTTGGTAGCACTGAAAATTGGCAGTACTGTATGTAAGCCTGTGGAACAGATCTGGATCTTTGAGTGTTAGAGGAACCTGTTTTACAGTAACTGGAAAAAATTAAAATAAAAAGCTGGGGATTATGATGAAAATAATGCCATTTGCCTCTATGCTTTTGTTAGTATACATTCTTGTTTTTTTTAAAATTTACTTTATTTTTTTACCAGGTAAAGCGGAATGTCTATGACCTAACTAGTATCCCTGTCCGTCACCAGTTATGGGAAGGCTGGCCTCCTTCTGCTACAGATGACTCGGTAAGCAGCTTTGGTTCTCATTTCATTGCTTCCTGCTAATAGATGATTTTACTTGAATTTTTGATCAGAGTCACCCGATAGGTTACTGCATAGGGGACAATAAAAGCTATCATAACATAATAATTCATAACATATAATCATAACACATAATTCAGAGCTTTATCTTGAAAGATACTAATACTAAAGTATCGGCTTAGTGATGCACATTTCCATGGAAATTATTCATGTGTCAAAAATTCAGTGCATGTTTTAGACGAGGACGAGCAAAGCTGCGCAACATTTTGGAAGTTGAGGAGGTCTATTGCAGTGATTGAACTTCAGGAAAAAGTCCTGGTTTTTACAAGTATTCTGAGTGCATATCTAGGTATTTTGCTTGGCTGTGTCCATCAGATCATTGGTATGCTTAAGCCTGTGTCTGCCTTTAAGCAGGAGGTGTTGCTGTTGAGCTCAGTGGAGAGCTTCACTTGCTTTTCAGGTTATCTACCTTGGCTCTTGCTGGGCCAGCAAGAATGTATGGACATTCACAAGATTACATTTTGAAATAGTAAATAATATGTATACTGTACAATAGATACTCAATTTTCAAATGCATTTTGCAGCTTTTAGAATTACCATTATTTAGAAATGGAAGGAAATATTAGCTGAGATCAATGTGTACCCTCAGTAACAGAATCATCTGACTGAATTTCCTACAAATTCATTAAATTGTGGGACTTAACTGTGGAATTCCATTAAATATTAGACTTGCTTCATTGCATGGTTGTCCCTACATTGTATTTTACAGCATGTCTTTCAGTTTTGCTCAGACAGTATTCTTCTGGTAGTATGTTCCCACTGCCAGCTAGTGAGACCCTCCTTTATTTAAAAAAAAAAAAAAAGCCTTAAAGGCTGAATTAATTCTGTAGTTATGTTGTGTATAGATTTTGTGACCTGAGAAAAATGTAGAAAGAAATTTTGTATTTTTATAAAATCGTTCATTTAGACTAGGGATTTAACCTGACTGTTCTACAAACTGAAAATGAAATGGGGATTTGCTTTCTCTATGTTAATTAACATTATCTTCAAAGCATTGCTTTCCTGTACGTTTCTACTCTCTTCTTGCAGAGGGAGAATTGCTGTGTGAATAAGACTGCTGCTTTTTTGCTCTGGGTAAAGGGTTTATGCCAATCAAAAAAACCCAACAAAAAAAACAACAAAAAAACAACAAACCAAACCAAAACCCCAAACCAAAAAAGCCAAAGACTATCTGAATTTCTAATATACTTGTATAATAAGTCTAGGGTAGTGTTTGCAGAAACAGTAGTTAAGTTTGAGAGAGTTGGGTAAATCTACGTCCATGTATTCAGGAGCATATCTGAGACGATAGATGTAAGGTCTGAAATAACAGCATGGTGTCATGTGGTAATTACAGTCTTTGAAACGCGGATCCATTTTAACATTTTATTAGTTTACATTAGCCCAAAAAAGAATTGGAAACTCAACACTTCTAATCCATTTTCCCACAGCTGTTAGGTTTTCCCGTATTCCCCCCCGCTTTCTATTGAATGGGATACCTCACATACGTAAAACTCATAAATCTGTTTTAAGTCTGTTTTTACAAGTGACATTGTTGCAGGTGAATTTTTCCCCTTTTCATCTTTAATGAAATTGGTGAATTGCGAGTCATCTGCTCCAAAGCAGGAGAGTCCTCAAAGCTCACTGCTGGAGTCTGGTACAGCTGAGACTTGTCAGCTGTGTAAACAGATTTGAATGTGTTACCAACAAAAATATAATTAATTTTTGTCTAAAATTAGAGGCCATAGCTTACTATTTATAAAGATTTAATGTTAGGAATTACTATCTATGGTTCTGTTATCTGAACATTTTTTCCTTTGCAGATTGGAAATACTCAGTAATAATTACTTTAGCAATAAGTCATGATGTCTTTAGTTCAGAGGCAAAATTTGAAATCACTTTTTCCGTCGTGAGTTTTTCATTCGCTGTATTGTATAGTACTCTGTTGCAATTAAAGAGTTAAACAAAGACTTGATTAAAATACTTTTTCATTTACATGTTATGCAGCATAAGAAATACTTTGTAATACCACAGGAGGTTTTTTCAGTGCAGTTCTCGTTAACCTTTGGCTTAGCAAACAGGACAACTAAATAGACTTCGCATAATTGGATTCCTGTATCATCTTGAGTCTCCTATGAACCTGACAGACTACAGTCGTCTGACATTATCAGGAAATGTAGTGGAGTCAATAGTCATTTAAAACATTGTTGCTTCATCTCCCTTCAGAGTTCTGTTCTCTGCTTGTACGATCTAATGAAATATGGGATACTGTATGAATTGTCAATAACTCTTTCAGATCCTTTTGCACACTTTCACCGGGGAAATGGGTATCAAAACCTCCACACACAGGAGAATGTTTTCATGCTGTGACAGTTTGATTGTGGGAAACAAGGCACGCGTAGTCTGTGGAAATCTCATTTCACCATTCAGCAAGGACATATTTTTAGCTTTTATTGTGCCTGAAAAATTTTAATGACACAAATTAGATCTGTTCTGCTAGTTAAAGTTCAAACAAAGTAAATGTATGGGTTTTAAATAATTCTTTTTGTAACAAGTTTACTTAAGTAAAACTTTATTTATATTAAAGGCTTCATTTCTTTGGTTTGGGGTATATATCATCAACTGATGTAATGAAGTCTTGAAAATTATCCTAGAAAATGAAAAAATAATTACAATCTTATTTAAATAGGTTCACGGTTTGTTCTCAATCTTTATTTTTATTTTGGGTGTAGTAACAACCATAACATTACTGAGCTTGTAAAATTAAAACCAGACCAGAATAATTTACTGAAATTTCTGAAATGTATTCCATTGGCTGTACTTCTAAACTTCCAGTGGTAATTACTGCTATATTGCCCAGTGGAATGAGCAACTTTCAAATATGTATGTGTCAAAAAAGAAAAAAATTACAATATGGAAACATTGTGATTTTAATTATAGAAGAACAGATCACATTTTGGATATTAGCTTTTTTACACATATATATTTGAGGTGAAACATTTTTCCCTCTTGAGGTCACTGGTTTTTTATTTATTTCGGCAGCATGAGTTTTTGCCCCTCATGTTTCTCTTCATTTTGGTAGCATAGAACAGCAACACCCAATATGGGAAGGAGGAGAGAGGTTGCTTTTGTGCTGCTTTTGTTCGTGGTATTTAAGCTAAAACTTGTTTCTTAATTAGGTCATTGTTTTAAGTCATTTCAGCATAGTGATGAGAAATGCCTGGCTCTTAATAAGTAACAACATTGAGCTTCTCAAAATGGAGTATGTTTCTGCATGAAAAAGATGTAAAACTTTTAGAGTGAGGTTTGGAGGGGGAAAGGGGAGAGAGACAAAGACAGAAGATGAAGCGCCCAGTGTCGTAACTGTGCCCTCGCATGCAGATCCTGCACAGAGGCACTCGGCACCTGTCCTTCTACCTACTGCCGGTAACACTTTGTTTGCCTACACAGTACAGTCGGTCAAGACCTCATATCCTCATTTCAAGACAAGTAACTGGATCTCTTCATTGTATAGATAAGCCATTGGTTATTAGCTTAGGCAGAAGTAGTTCTGTACTGACAAGTTGTTTGTCTGCACATTTCAGATGTGACACGTGTGTAGCCACTAACATGTTGACGTTCTGCATCATCCCTTGTGAACATGACCACCTTCAGTTCTGTGATGGCTGTAGCAGATGTGGTTGATGTTCCTTAGCTGAATTTAATAAAGACTTCTAGGTTGTAATCAAAATTCTCAAACGCTTACATATGATCCAATTAGCACTGCTGTTATATTTATTATTACTTACTTCATTGCTAAGTACTAAGCACAGTCTGTCTGCACATATAGAAATTAAGAATGCCGATAAATAGTATTCTGGTACAAAGTCAAACCATTTATGACAATTTTTGGCTGATCTCCAGATTTTTGAAGAGGCTGAGTATTAAGCATCTGAGTAATTAGTATTTGGGAGTATGTATTTCTTTCCCTTTCCAGGTCTTACAAAGGCTTTCTGAACAGAAAATTCATTACTGCATGCTGTCATTGTGATACGAAAACAAGTTGTGAGGTTTACATACACTGGCTGTTTAATTGTAATGGATGCCATGTCTGCGTTTACTGGGTCATTTGGAGTTTTCCCCCTAGAATTGATATGACTAAAGAATGAATTGTCCTGACAGAGCAAGTGTCTGTTAATCAGAGGCATAAAATTGACTATATTTAGATTAAAATATACACATCATTAGAAAATACTCAACTATTTTTTTTCTGTATAAGAATGTCATAATTAGAATTTGGGTTGCTGTAATGTTAATTATTTTGCGTGTTACTTTTCTTCTGTGGTTTTTGTCTACCACTTGCGGTAGACTGGATCTGACAGGATCCTTTTAATTTAGATACTTAGAAGAATACTTGCAGTATGTTTTGTTACATGGGTTCAGGAATATTGTAAAATTTCAATTTAACATTTATACTATAATCCCGACTTAGTAGTGAAAATCATTAGACAGTACCCAGTCTTGGAAGTTCATGGTAATCTATGAAGCAGGACATTCAGATCATTAAGAAATAGAAAACTGAGTAATCTAATAAACAGTTCCTAAATGTCTTTATTTTACATAATCTTCTGACTATGACTTGTGGCTTGCTTGGATGTTTTTATGTGGATGAAAGTATGATGACATATGTTCTTTCCCCAGGATAAACAAGGAGGTTACAGCTGTTCCTTCACAATTTTTTTTTTTGCCCCACTGCCTTGTCTATTTTCTATCTATAATAATTAAGATAAAGTGATTGGAATTAATTTCTTTTACATAAAAATTACTATTTCAGAGATAATCAGTTTATGTTTGTACTTTTTTTCACAAGTAAATTTATTTAGGATTGTCCAATTTTAAAACATAAAATAACTCCATTTAAGTGATCTACACTTATCGCGTTGCTTTTGGGAAGGGTTTACTTCCTCACTGCATGATAGTAAGTCTTACAGGAGTGCAAGAAGTGCACACTGAAGACCAAAACCCATTGTATCGTTATATTAAAAATACAAGTCAGCTTAGTAGCTATGATTAAAAAAAAAAAAAAAAAAAAACAAAAAACCCCAAACAAAACACACATCAAAAAAGCAACCTTTCAGTTTTCAGCTTTCTTAACCATGTTGCATCCTGCTGGAAGAAATTATTTGTCCTATTCTGCTCACTATTCTGCTTCTTGTGGTCCAGTTTTAATGTTGCTTTTCTCAGTTGTTAGCCATACTGGAAATGAAAGGAATGGGAAATGTGCTCTTTCCTTCTGTTTGATGTAAGGATATTTGGATGGCAGTAGCTGTGATTTCAGAAATCTGGGAAAATTAAGACTACCTTTCTTAGCTACCATAAAAAGGGTTCTATTTTTTATAACTCATTTCATCCATAAATTTAAATGGTCAATAAAATCATAGAGTTTTTAGGCTGATCTCATGTTTCTTATGGGGAAGAGCAGCAAGATTGATTCGGACGTACAGAGGTGTATTGGGAGTTGGTGAGGTGGTAAGAGTTTGGTTTATGACTTTTCTGGTGTTCCAGTTTATTGTCACCGCTCAAATAGAAATTTCATCTTTGAGAGCAGGTGCTTCTATTAATCTCTTCTCTTTTGGGGAAGGAAGACACTTCAAAGAAGTGTGTTTAAAGGGGAGTGCAGTTGACTCTACCGCATGTGTAATCTGATATTTTCGTAACCACAACTTATTTAGAGCATTGATGGTTTTGCTGAGACAGTCCGCTTGTCTGAAAGTATAGAGCCTTTCTTTAGAAGAGCACGTCCACATGGAGCTTTCTTAGTGTGTCATGGAGGGCTTAAGGAAAATTCTCATAAACAATGTACTAGATAAAAGGCAGGTAGTATATCCAAGCTTATGTCCTGGATTCCTTTTCCATCTAGACCAGTGCTTCCACTGTTCAGAATTGAGCCGAACATAGAGTGTAATTAAAAGGACTCAAGTTTCCTCATTAGCTTTCATACCAGTTTCAGCATATCCCAGGTTTGCTTTGCTGTCCTCCCTTAACTGGTGATGATGCCTTGTGTTCTACAGGGAAGATTTTATAACTGTTGCTGCAGCTGTAATGTTTTTAGAGAACATAGTCTCTGGCTTTATCTGAGATTCCAGTTGCTGTTCATAATGAAGAGTAACTGCTGTCGCATTGATCATCTTTTTTTTTTTTTCTTTTTTTTTAAGTTT